>NC_136602.1:470000-507500 GCF_910589615.1 Taurulus bubalis
CCAAAGACTTGTTCTACGTTCTCCACACGCTCAGACCACAAAGACTTGTTCTCCACATGTACAGACCACAAAGACTTGTTCTACGTTCTCCACATGCAAAGACCACAAAGACTTGTTCTACGTTCTCCACACGCACAGACCACAAAGACTTGTTCTACGTTCTCCACACGCACAGACCACAAAGACTTGTTCTACGTTCTCCACACGCACAGACCACAAAGACTTGTTCTCCACACGTACAGACCACAAAGACTGGTTCTACGTTCTCCACATGCACAGACCACAAAAACTTGTTCTACGTTCTCCACATGCACAGACTACAAAGATTTGTTCTACGTTCTCCACAGGCACAGACCACAAAGACTTGTTCTCCACACGCACAGACCACAAAGACTTGTTCTACGTTCTCCACATGTACAGACCACAAAGACTTGTTCCACGTTCTCCACATGCACAGACCACAAAGACTTGTCCTACGTTCTCCACATGCACAGACCACAAAGACTTGTTCTCCACATGCACAGACCACAAAGACTTGGTCTACGTTCTCCACATGCACAGACCACAAAGACTTGTTCTATGTTCTCCACATGTACAGACCACAAAGACTTGTTCTATGTTCTCCACATGTACAGACCACAAAGACTTGTTCTATGTTCTCCACATGCACAGACCAAAAAGACTTGTTCTATGTTCTCCACACGCACAGACCACAAAGACTTGCTCTACGTTCTCCACACATACAGACCACAAAGACTTGTTCTACGTTCTCCACACATACAGACCACAAAGACTTGTTCTACGTTCTCCACACATACAGACCACAAAGACTTGTTCTACGTTCTCCACACGAACAGACCACAAAGACTTGTTCTACGTTCTCCACACATACAGACCACAAAGACTTGTTGTACGTTCTCCACACGAACAGACCACAAAGACTTGTTCTACGTTCTCCACATGCACAGACCACAAAGACTTGTTCTACGTTCTCCACACACACAGACCACAAAGACTTGTTCTACGTTCTCCACACATACAGACCACAAAGACTTGTTCTACGTTCTCCACACGCACAGACCACAAAGACTTGTTCTACGTTCTCCACACGAACAGACCACAAAGACTTGTTCTACGTTCTCCACACATACAGACCACAAAGACTTGTTCTACGTTCTCCACACGAACAGACCACAAAGACTTGTTCTACGTTCTCCACATGCACAGACCACAAAGACTTGTTCTACGTTCTCCACATGCGCAGACCACAAAGACTTGTTCTACGTTCTCCACACGAACAGACCACAAAGACTTGTTCTACGTTCTCCACATGCACAGACCACAAAGACTTGTTCTACGTTCTCCACACATACAGACCACAAAGACTTGTTCTACGTTCTCCACACATACAGACCACAAAGACTTGTTCTACGTTCTCCACACATACAGACCACAAAGACTTGTTCTACGTTCTCCACACATACAGACCACAAAGACTTGTTCTACGTTCTCCACACGAACAGACCACAAAGACTTGTTCTACGTTCTCCACACATACAGACCACAAAGACTTGTTCTACGTTCTCCACACGAACAGACCACAAAGACTTGTTCTACGTTCTCCACATGCACAGACCACAAAGACTTGTTCTACGTTCTCCACACACACAGACCACAAAGACTTGTTCTACGTTCTCCACACATACAGACCACAAAGACTTGTTCTACGTTCTCCACACGCACAGACCACAAAGACTTGTTCTACGTTCTCCACACGAACAGACCACAAAGACTTGTTCTACGTTCTCCACACATACAGACCACAAAGACTTGTTCTACGTTCTCCACATGCACAGACCACAAAGACTTGTTCTACGTTCTCCACATGCGCAGACCACAAAGACTTGTTCTACGTTCTCCACACGAACAGACCACAAAGACTTGTTCTACGTTCTCCACATGCACAGACCACAAAGACTTGTTCTACGTTCTCCACATGTACAGACCACAAAGACTTGTTCTCCACATGTACAGACCACAAAGACTTGTTCTACGTTCTCCACATGCACAGACCACACAGACTTGTTCTCCACACGCACAGACCAAAGACTTGTTCTACGTTCTCCACATGTACAGACCACAAAGACTTGTTCTACGTTCTCCACATGCGCAGACCACAAAGACTTGTTCTACGTTCTCCACATGCACAGACCACAAAGACTTGTTCTACGTTCTCCACATGCGCAGACCACAAAGACTTGTTCTACGTTCTCCACATGTACAGACCACAAAGACTTGTTCTCCACATGTACAGACCACAAAGACTTGCTCTACGTTCTCCACATGCATAGACCACAAAGACTTGTTCTACGTTCTCCACACGCACAGACCACAAAGACTTGTTCTACGTTCTCCACACGCACAGACCACAAAGACTTGTTCTCCACACGTACAGACCACAAAGACTTGTTCCACGTTCTCCACATGCACAGACCACAAAAACTTGTTCTACGTTCTCCACACGCACAGACCACAAAGACTTGCTCTACGTTCTCCACATGTACAGACCACAAAGACTTGTTCTACGTTCTCCACATGCACAGGCCGCAAAGACTTGTTCTACGTTCTCCAGATGCACAGACCACAAAGACTTGTTCTCCACACGCACAGACCACAAAGACTTGTTCTACGTTCTCCACATGCACAGACCACAAAGACTTGTCCTACGTTCTCCACATGCACAGACCACAAAGACTTGTTCTCCACACGCACAGACCACAAAGACTTGTTCTACGTTCTCCACATGTACAGACCACAAAGACTTGTCCTACGTTATCCACATGCACAGACCACAAAGACTTGTTCTCCACACGCACAGACCACAAAGACTTGTTCTACGTTCTCCACATGCACAGACCACAAAGACTTGTCCTACGTTCTCCACATGCACAGACCACAAAGACTTGTTCTCCACACGCACAGACCACAAAGACTTGTTCTACGTTCTCCACATGCACAGACCACAAAGACTTGTCCTACGTTATCCACATGCACAGACCACAAAGACTTGTTCTCCACACGCACAGACCACAAAGACTTGTTCTACGTTCTCCACATGCACAGACCACAAAGACTTGTTCTATGGTCTCCACATGCACAGACCACAAAGACTTGCTCTATGTTCTCCACATGCACAGACCACAAAGACTTGTTCTACGTTCTCCACACGCACAGACCACAAAGACTTGTTCTACGTTCTCCACACGCACAGACCCCAAAGACTTGTTCTACGTTCTCCACACGCTCAGACCACAAAGACTTGTTCTCCACATGTACAGACCACAAAGACTTGTTCTACGTTCTCCACATGCAAAGACCACAAAGACTTGTTCTACGTTCTCCACACGCACAGACCACAAAGACTTGTTCTACGTTCTCCACACGCACAGACCACAAAGACTTGTTCTACGTTCTCCACACGCACAGACCACAAAGACTTGTTCTCCACACGTACAGACCACAAAGACTTGTTCTACGTTCTCCACATGCACAGACCACAAAAACTTGTTCTACGTTCTCCACATGCACAGACTACAAAGATTTGTTCTACGTTCTCCACAGGCACAGACCACAAAGACTTGTTCTCCACATGCACAGACCACAAAGACTTGTTCTACGTTCTCCACACATACAGACCACAAAGACTTGTTCTACGTTCTCCACACGCACAGACCACAAAGACTTGTTCTACGTTCTCCACACGCACAGACCCCAAAGACTTGTTCTACGTTCTCCACACGCTCAGACCACAAAGACTTGTTCTCCACATGTACAGACCACAAAGACTTGTTCTACGTTCTCCACATGCAAAGACCACAAAGACTTGTTCTACGTTCTCCACACGCACAGACCACAAAGACTTGTTCTACGTTCTCCACACGCACAGACCACAAAGACTTGTTCTACGTTCTCCACACGCACAGACCACAAAGACTTGTTCTCCACACGTACAGACCACAAAGACTTGTTCTACGTTCTCCACATGCACAGACCACAAAAACTTGTTCTACGTTCTCCACATGCACAGACTACAAAGATTTGTTCTACGTTCTCCACAGGCACAGACCACAAAGACTTGTTCTCCACATGCACAGACCACAAAGACTTGTTCTACGTTCTCCACACATACAGACCACAAAGACTTGTTCTACGTTCTCCACACATACAGACCACAAAGACTTGTTCTACGTTCTCCACATGCACAGACCACAAAGACTTGTTTTTACGTTCTCCACACATACAGACCACAAAGACTTGTTCTACGTTCTCCACACATACAGACCACAAAGACTTGTTCTACGTTCTCCACACATACAGACCACAAAGACTTGTTCTACGTTCTCCACACATACAGACCACAAAGACTTGTTCTACGTTCTCCACACGAACAGACCACAAAGACTTGTTCTACGTTCTCCACACATACAGACCACAAAGACTTGTTCTACGTTCTCCACACGAACAGACCACAAAGACTTGTTCTACGTTCTCCACATGCACAGACCACAAAGACTTGTTCTACGTTCTCCACACACACAGACCACAAAGACTTGTTCTCCACATGTACAGACCACAAAGACTTGTTCTACGTTCTCCACATGCAAAGACCACAAAGACTTGTTCTACGTTCTCCACACGCACAGACCACAAAGACTTGTTCTACGTTCTCCACACGCACAGACCACAAAGACTTGTTCTACGTTCTCCACACGCACAGACCACAAAGACTTGTTCTCCACACGTACAGACCACAAAGACTTGTTCTACGTTCTCCACATGCACAGACCACAAAAACTTGTTCTACGTTCTCCACATGCACAGACTACAAAGATTTGTTCTACGTTCTCCACAGGCACAGACCACAAAGACTTGTTCTCCACATGCACAGACCACAAAGACTTGTTCTACGTTCTCCACACATACAGACCACAAAGACTTGTTCTACGTTCTCCACACATACAGACCACAAAGACTTGTTCTACGTTCTCCACATGCACAGACCACAAAGACTTGTTTTTACGTTCTCCACACATACAGACCACAAAGACTTGTTCTACGTTCTCCACACATACAGACCACAAAGACTTGTTCTACGTTCTCCACACATACAGACCACAAAGACTTGTTCTACGTTCTCCACACATACAGACCACAAAGACTTGTTCTACGTTCTCCACACGAACAGACCACAAAGACTTGTTCTACGTTCTCCACACATACAGACCACAAAGACTTGTTCTACGTTCTCCACACGAACAGACCACAAAGACTTGTTCTACGTTCTCCACATGCACAGACCACAAAGACTTGTTCTACGTTCTCCACACACACAGACCACAAAGACTTGTTCTACGTTCTCCACACATACAGACCACAAAGACTTGTTCTACGTTATCCACACGCACAGACCACAAAGACTTGTTCTACGTTCTCCACACGAACAGACCACAAAGACTTGTTCTACGTTCTCCACACATACAGACCACAAAGACTTGTTCTACGTTCTCCACATGCACAGACCACAAAGACTTGTTCTACGTTCTCCACATGCGCAGACCACAAAGACTTGTTCTACGTTCTCCACACGAACAGACCACAAAGACTTGTTCTACGTTCTCCACATGCACAGACCACAAAGACTTGTTCTACGTTCTCCACATGTACAGACCACAAAGACTTGTTCTCCACATGTACAGACCACAAAGACTTGTTCTACGTTCTCCACATGCACAGACCACACAGACTTGTTCTCCACACGCACAGACCACAAAGACTTGTTCTACGTTCTCCACATGTACAGACCACAAAGACTTGTTCTACGTTCTCCACATGCGCAGACCACAAAGACTTGTTCTACGTTCTCCACATGCACAGACCACAAAGACTTGTTCTACGTTCTCCACATGCGCAGACCACAAAGACTTGTTCTACGTTCTCCACATGTACAGACCACAAAGACTTGTTCTCCACATGTACAGACCACAAAGACTTGCTCTACGTTCTCCACATGCATAGACCACAAAGACTTGTTCTACGTTCTCCACACGCACAGACCACAAAGACTTGTTCTACGTTCTCCACACGCACAGACCACAAAGACTTGTTCTCCACACGTACAGACCACAAAGACTTGTTCCACGTTCTCCACATGCACAGACCACAAAAACTTGTTCTACGTTCTCCACACGCACAGACCACAAAGACTTGCTCTACGTTCTCCACATGTACAGACCACAAAGACTTGTTCTACGTTCTCCACATGCACAGACCACAAAGACTTGTTCTACGTTCTCCAGATGCACAGACCACAAAGACTTGTTCTCCACACGCACAGACCACAAAGACTTGTTCTACGTTCTCCACATGCACAGACCACAAAGACTTGTCCTACGTTCTCCACATGCACAGACCACAAAGACTTGTTCTCCACACGCACAGACCACAAAGACTTGTTCTACGTTCTCCACATGTACAGACCACAAAGACTTGTCCTACGTTCTCCACATGCACAGACCACAAAGACTTGTTCTCCACACGCACAGACCACAAAGACTTGTTCTACGTTCTCCACATGCACAGACCACAAAGACTTGTCCTACGTTCTCCACATGCACAGACCACAAAGACTTGTTCTCCACACGCACAGACCACAAAGACTTGTTCTACGTTCTCCACATGTACAGACCACAAAGACTTGTCCTACGTTATCCACATGCACAGACCACAAAGACTTGTTCTCCACACGCACAGACCACAAAGACTTGTTCTACGTTCTCCACATGCACAGACCACAAAGACTTGTTCTATGTTCTCCACATGCACAGACCACAAAGACTTGCTCTATGTTCTCCACATGCACAGACCACAAAGACTTGTTCTACGTTCTCCACACGCACAGACCACAAAGACTTGTTCTACGTTCTCCACACGCACAGACCCCAAAGACTTGTTCTACGTTCTCCACACGCTCAGACCACAAAGACTTGTTCTCCACATGTACAGACCACAAAGACTTGTTCTACGTTCTCCACATGCAAAGACCACAAAGACTTGTTCTACGTTCTCCACACGCACAGACCACAAAGACTTGTTCTACGTTCTCCACACGCACAGACCACAAAGACTTGTTCTACGTTCTCCACACGCACAGACCACAAAGACTTGTTCTCCACACGTACAGACCACAAAGACTTGTTCTACGTTCTCCACATGCACAGACCACAAAAACTTGTTCTACGTTCTCCACATGCACAGACTACAAAGATTTGTTCTACGTTCTCCACAGGCACAGACCACAAAGACTTGTTCTCCACATGCACAGACCACAAAGACTTGTTCTACGTTCTCCACACACACAGACCACAAAGACTTGTTCTACGTTCTCCACACATACAGACCACAAAGACTTGTTCTACGTTCTCCACACGCACAGACCACAAAGACTTGTTCTACGTTCTCCACACGAACAGACCACAAAGACTTGTTCTACGTTCTCCACACATACAGACCACAAAGACTTGTTCTACGTTCTCCACACGAACAGACCACAAAGACTTGTTCTACGTTCTCCACATGCACAGACCACAAAGACTTGTTCTACGTTCTCCACATGCGCAGACCACAAAGACTTGTTCTACGTTCTCCACACGAACAGACCACAAAGACTTGTTCTACGTTCTCCACATGCACAGACCACAAAGACTTGTTCTACGTTCTCCACATGTACAGACCACAAAGACTTGTTCTCCACATGTACAGACCACAAAGACTTGTTCTATGTTCTCCACATGTACAGACCACAAAGACTTGTTCTATGTTCTCCACATGCACAGACCACAAAGACTTGTTCTATGTTCTCCACACGCACAGACCACAAAGACTTGCTCTACGTTCTCCACATGCACAGACCACAAAGACTTGTTCTCCACACGCATAGACCACAAAAACGTGTTCTACGTTCTCCACATGTACAGACCACGTATTTTTACTCCGTACAATTTAACGCTGGTCTGAGATATCTACGTTTCAACGTTGTAGAACGGTGGAGAAGATAACGCAGTTTAAAATGTGAAAACCCCTCCCACAGAGGCAGCCCTCAAACGGCCCTTTTGTTCCAGAGTCCCCCCAGAATGAGCCTGAATTGCCATTTTGGTCCCGCGTGGCCCGGGCCATATGGGTACCAAAATGGCCATTTGGGGGAGGGCATCGGAGGGTTTCCCCGAGTTGCCCTTTTTCTCCCAAGTGTCCCCCGTCCATCGCCACCTGGTGGACGAAAGCTGGTACTGGGACATTTCGACAGTGTGCTCCAAAACTTTGGAATTTTTCCACGTGGCGACCGCTGGTCCCATGGCAACCATTTTGGACTACCTGGGAGTTGGGAAAATATAATCTCCAGACCCAGTCCCTCCCGATTTTTAAGGACGCTCCTTCAGTCCATTAGGAAGACCTGAAAAATATGGATTTTCAAACCTTACACCCCATGTTTACATATTCCAAGTGTCCGAGGTGGCCCTTTGGGCCGGCAAGGGATGTGCATCTTTCACAGTGCGTGAGTTCAGCCAACGAAAGTCTGTGCAAAGCCACCGATCACCATTCCTCTTCCAGATAAGAACAAACGGTGACGCATATTCACTTGCAGACTGAATGAGATGGAGGAACGAGAGATCATCAGGAAAACCCATCTTCAACATAGCAGATGAACAGCGAGGGGGCGTGTCCAGCATTAAAACACTTCCTGGAAGCAACAAGTCCTCAAAGTCAGCCTGCTGACATCTGACCCAACTCACCACCAGGTGGCGCTCAGTCAACAGCTCTGCTCTTGTTGTTTGTTGTGCTCTGCTCTTGTTGTCTTGTTGTTTGTTGTGCTCTGCTCTTGTTGTCTTGTTGTTTGTTGTGCTCTGCTCTTGTTGTCTTGTTGTTTGTTGTGTTCTGCTCTTGTTGTCTTGTTGTCCTGTTATTTGTTGTGCTCTGCTCTTGTTGTCTTGTTGTTTGTTGTGCTCTGCTCTTGTTGTTTGATGTGCTCTGCTCTTGTTGTCTTGTTGTTTGTTGTGTTCTGCTCTTGTTGTCTTGTTGTTTGTTGTCTTGTTGTTTGTTGTGCTCTGCTCTTGTTGTCTTGTTGTTTGTTGTGCTCTGCTCTTGTTGTCTTGTTGTTTGTTGTGCTCTGCTCTTGTTGTCTTGTTGTCTTGTTGTGCTCTGCTCTTGTTGTTTGTTGTGCTCTGCTCTTGTTGTCTTGTTGTTTGTTGTGCTCTGCTCTTGTTGTCTTGTTGTTTGTTGTGCTCTGCTCTTGTTGTTTGTTGTGCTCTGCTCTTGTTGTTTGATGTGCTCTGCTCTTGTTGTCTTGTTGTTTGTTGTGTTCTGCTCTTGTTGTCTTGTTGTTTGTTGTCTTGTTGTTTGTTGTGCTCTGCTCTTGTTGTCTTGTTGTTTGTTGTGCTCTGCTCTTGTTGTCTTGTTGTTTGTTGTGTTCTGCTCTTGTTGTCTTGTTGTTTGTTGTGCTCTGCTCTTGTTGTCTTGTTGTTTGTTGTGTTCTGCTCTTGTTGTCTTGTTGTTTGTTGTCTTGTTGTTTGTTGTGCTCTGCTCTTGTTGTCTTGTTGTTTGTTGTGCTCTGCTCTTGTTGTCTTGTTGTTTGTTGTGTTCTGCTCTTGTAGTCTTGTTGTTTGTTGTGCTCTGCTCTTGTTGTCTTGTTGTTTGTTGTGCTCTGCTCTTGTTGTTTGTTGTGCTCTGCTCTTGTTGTTTGATGTGCTCTGCTCTTGTTGTCTTGTTGTTTGTTGTGCTCTGCTCTTGTTGTCTTGTTGTTTGTTGTGCTCTGCTCTTGTTGTCTTGTTGTTTGTTGTGTTCTGCTCTTGTTGTTTGATGTGCTCTGCTCTTGTTGTCTTGTTGTTTGTTGTGCTCTGCTCTTGTTGTTTGTTGTGCTCTGCTCTTGTTGTTTGTTGTGCTCTGCTCTTGTTGTCTTGTTGTTTGTTGTGTTCTGCTCTTGTTGTTTGATAAGCTCTGCTCTTGTTGTCTTGTTGTTTGTTGTGCTCTGCTCTTGTTGTTTGTTGTGCTCTGCTCTTGTTGTTTGTTGTGCTCTGCTCTTGTTGTTTGTTGTGCTCTGCTCTTGTTGTCTTGTTGTTTGTTGTGCTCTGCTCTTGTTGTCTTGTTGTTTGTTGTGCTCTGCTCTTGTTGTCTTGTTGTTTGTTGTGCTCTGCTCTTGTTGTTTGTTGTGCTCTGCTCTTGTTGTCTTGTTGTTTGTTGTGCTCTGCTCTTGTTGTTTGTTGTGCTCTGCTCTTGTTGTCTTGTTGTTTGTTGTGCTCTGCTCTTGTTGTTTGTTGTGCTCTGCTCTTGTTGTCTTGTTGTTTGTTGTGCTCTGCTCTTGTTGTTTGTTGTGCTCTGCTCTTGTTGTCTTGTTGTTTGTTGTGCTCTGCTCTTGTTGGTTGTTGTGCTCTGCTCTTGTTGTCTTGTTGTCTTGTTGTGCTCTGCTCTTGTTGGTTGTTGTGCTCTGCTCTTGTTGTCTTGTTGTTTGTTGTGCTCTGCTCTTGTTGTTTGTTGTGCTCTGCTCTTGTTGTCTTGTTGTTTGTTGTGCTCTGCTCTTGTTGGTTGTTGTGCTCTGCTCTTGTTGTCTTGTTGTTTGTTGTGTTCTGCTCTTGTTGTCTTGTTGTTTGTTGTGCTCTGCTCTTGTTGTCTTGTTGTTTGTTGTGCTCTGCTCTTGTTGTCTTGTTGTTTGTTGTGCTCTGCTCTTGTTGTTTGTTGTGCTCTGCTCTTGTTGTTTGATGTGCTCTGCTCTTGTTGTCTTGTTGTTTGTTGTGCTCTGCTCTTGTTGTCTTGTTGTTTGTTGTGCTCTGCTCTTGTTGTTTGTTGTGCTCTGCTCTTGTTGTCTTGTTGTTTGTTGTGCTCTGCTCTTGTTGTCTTGTTGTTTGTTGTGTTCTGCTCTTGTTGTCTTGTTGTTTGTTGTGCTCTGCTCTTGTTGTCTTGTTGTTTGTTGTGCTCTGCTCTTGTTGTCTTGTTGTTTGTTGTGCTCTGCTCTTGTTGTCTTGTTGTTTGTTGTGTTCTGCTCTTGTTGTCTTGTTGTTTGTTGTCTTGTTGTTTGTTGTGCTCTGCTCTTGTTGTCTTGTTGTCTTGTTGTTTGATGTGCTCTGCTCTTGTTGTCTTGTTGTCTTGTTGTTTGTTGTGCTCTGCTCTTGTTGTCTTGTTGTCTTGATGTGCTCTGCTCTTGTTGTCTTGTTATTTGTTGTGCTCTGCTCTTGTTGTCTTGTTGTTTGTTGTGCTCTGCTCTTGTTGTCTTGTTGTCTTGTTGTTTGTTGTGCTCTGCTCTTGTTGTCTTGTTGTTTGTTGTGCTCTGTTCTTGTTGTCTTGTTGTTTGTTGTGCTCTGCTCTTGTTGTCTTGTTGTCTTGTTGTTTGTTGTGCTCTGCTCTTGTTGTCTTGTTGTTTGTTGTGCTCTGCTCTTGTTGTCTTGTTGTCTTGTTGTTTGTTGTGCTCTGCTCTTGTTGTCTTGTTGTTTGTTGTGCTCTGCTCTTGTTGTCTTGTTGTTTGTTGTGCTCTGCTCTTGTTGTCTTGTTGTTTGTTGTGCTCTGTTCTTGTTGTCTTGTTGTCTTGTTGTTTGTTGTGCTCTGCTCTTGTTGTCTTGTTGTTTGTTGTGCTCTGCTCTTGTTGTCTTGTTGTTTGTTGTGCTCTGCTCTTGTTGTCTTGTTGTTTGTTGTGCTCTGCTCTTGTTGTCTTGTTGTCTTGTTGTTTGATGTGCTCTGCTCTTGTTGTCTTGTTGTCTTGTTGTTTGATGTGCTCTGCTCTTGTTGTCTTGTTGTCTTGTTGTTTGTTGTGCTCTGCTCTTGTTGTCTTGTTGTCTTGTTGTTTGTTGTGCTCTGCTCTTGTTGTCTTGTTGTCTTGTTGTTTGTTGTGCTCTGCTCTTGTTGTCTTGTTGTCTTGTTGTTTGTTGTGCTCTGTTCTTGTTGTCTTGTTGTCTTGTTGTTTGTTGTGCTCTGTTCTTGTTGTCTTGTTGTCTTGTTGTTTGTTGTGTTCTGCTCTTGTTGTCTTGTTGTTTGTTGTGCTCTGTTCTTGTTGTCTTGTTGTTTGTTGTGTTCTGCTCTTGTTGTCTTGTTGTTTGTTGTGCTCTGCTCTTGTTGTCTTGTTGTTTGTTGTGCTCTGCTCTTGTTGTCTTGTTGTTTGTTGTGCTCTGCTCTTGTTGTCTTGTTATTTGTTGTGCTCTGCTCTTGTTGTCTTGTTATTTGTTGTGCTCTGCTCTTGTTGTCTTGTTGTCTTGTTGTTTGTTGTGTTCTGCTCTTGTTGTCTTGTTGTTTGTTGTGCTCTGTTCTTGTTGTCTTGTTGTCTTGTTGTTTGTTGTGTTCTGCTCTTGTTGTCTTGTTGTTTGATGTGCTCTGCTCTTGTTGTCTTGTTGTTTGTTGTGCTCTGCTCTTGTTGTCTTGTTGTTTGTTGTGCTCTGCTCTTGTTGTCTTGTTATTTGTTGTGCTCTGCTCTTGTTGTCTTGTTATTTGTTGTGCTCTGCTCTTGTTGTCTTGTTGTTTGTTGTGCTCTGTTCTTGTTGTCTTGTTGTCTTGTTGTTTGTTGTGTTCTGCTCTTGTTGTCTTGTTGTTTGTTGTGCTCTGTTCTTGTTGTCTTGTTGTTTGTTGTGTTCTGCTCTTGTTGTCTTGTTGTTTGTTGTGCTCTGCTCTTGTTGTCTTGTTATTTGTTGTGCTCTGCTCTTGTTGTCTTGTTATTTGTTGTGCTCTGCTCTTGTTGTCTTGTTGTTTGTTGTGCTCTGCTCTTGTTGTCTTGTTGTTTGTTGTGCTCTGCTCTTGTTGTCTTGTTATTTGTTGTGCTCTGCTCTTGTTGTCTTGTTATTTGTTGTCTTGATGTGCTCTGCTCTTGTTGTCTTGTTATTTGTTGTGCTCTGCTCTTGTTGTCTTGTTGTTTGTTGTCTTGATGTGCTCTGCTCTTGTTGTCTTGTTGTTTGTTGTGCTCTGCTCTTGTTGTCTTGTTGTTTGTTTTGCTCTGCTCTTGTTGTCTTGTTGTCTTGTTGTTTGTTGTGCTCTGCTCTTGTTGTCTTGTTGTTTGTTGTGCTCTGCTCTTGTTGTCTTGTTGTCTTGTTGTTTGTTGTGCTCTGCTCTTGTTGTCTTGTTGTTTGTTGTGCTCTGCTCTTGTTGTCTTGTTGTTTGTTGTGCTCTGCTCTTGTTGTCTTGTTGTTTGTTGTGCTCTGCTCTTGTTGTCTTGTTATTTGTTGTGCTCTGCTCTTGTTGTCTTGTTATTTGTTGTGCTCTGCTCTTGTTGTCTTGTTGTCTTGTTGTTTGTTGTGTTCTGCTCTTGTTGTCTTGTTGTTTGTTGTGCTCTGTTCTTGTTGTCTTGTTGTCTTGTTGTTTGTTGTGTTCTGCTCTTGTTGTCTTGTTGTTTGTTGTGCTCTGCTCTTGTTGTCTTGTTGTTTGTTGTGCTCTGCTCTTGTTGTCTTGTTGTTTGTTGTGCTCTGCTCTTGTTGTCTTGTTATTTGTTGTGCTCTGCTCTTGTTGTCTTGTTATTTGTTGTGCTCTGCTCTTGTTGTCTTGTTGTTTGTTGTGCTCTGTTCTTGTTGTCTTGTTGTCTTGTTGTTTGTTGTGTTCTGCTCTTGTTGTCTTGTTGTTTGTTGTGCTCTGTTCTTGTTGTCTTGTTGTTTGTTGTGTTCTGCTCTTGTTGTCTTGTTGTTTGTTGTGCTCTGCTCTTGTTGTCTTGTTATTTGTTGTGCTCTGCTCTTGTTGTCTTGTTATTTGTTGTGCTCTGCTCTTGTTGTCTTGTTGTTTGTTGTGCTCTGCTCTTGTTGTCTTGTTGTTTGTTGTGCTCTGCTCTTGTTGTCTTGTTATTTGTTGTGCTCTGCTCTTGTTGTCTTGTTATTTGTTGTGCTCTGCTCTTGTTGTCTTGTTGTTTGTTGTGCTCTGCTCTTGTTGTCTTGTTGTCTTGTTGTTTGTTGTGCTCTGCTCTTGTTGTCTTGTTGTTTGTTGTGTTCTGCTCTTGTTGTCTTGTTGTCCTGTTATTTGTTGTGCTCTGCTCTTGTTGTCTTGTTGTTTGTTGTGCTCTGCTCTTGTTGTTTGATGTGCTCTGCTCTTGTTGTCTTGTTGTTTGTTGTGTTCTGCTCTTGTTGTCTTGTTGTTTGTTGTCTTGTTGTTTGTTGTGCTCTGCTCTTGTTGTCTTGTTGTTTGTTGTGCTCTGCTCTTGTTGTCTTGTTGTTTGTTGTGCTCTGCTCTTGTTGTCTTGTTGTCTTGTTGTGCTCTGCTCTTGTTGTTTGTTGTGCTCTGCTTTTGTTGTCTTGTTGTTTGTTGTGCTCTGCTCTTGTTGTCTTGTTGTTTGTTGTGCTCTGCTCTTGTTGTTTGTTGTGCTCTGCTCTTGTTGTTTGATGTGCTCTGCTCTTGTTGTCTTGTTGTTTGTTGTGTTCTGCTCTTGTTGTCTTGTTGTTTGTTGTCTTGTTGTTTGTTGTGCTCTGCTCTTGTTGTCTTGTTGTTTGTTGTGCTCTGCTCTTGTTGTCTTGTTGTTTGTTGTGTTCTGCTCTTGTTGTCTTGTTGTTTGTTGTGCTCTGCTCTTGTTGTCTTGTTGTTTGTTGTGTTCTGCTCTTGTTGTCTTGTTGTTTGTTGTCTTGTTGTTTGTTGTGCTCTGCTCTTGTTGTCTTGTTGTTTGTTGTGCTCTGCTCTTGTTGTCTTGTTGTTTGTTGTGTTCTGCTCTTGTTGTCTTGTTGTTTGTTGTGCTCTGCTCTTGTTGTCTTGTTGTTTGTTGTGCTCTGCTCTTGTTGTTTGTTGTGCTCTGCTCTTGTTGTTTGATGTGCTCTGCTCTTGTTGTCTTGTTGTTTGTTGTGCTCTGCTCTTGTTGTCTTGTTGTTTGTTGTGCTCTGCTCTTGTTGTCTTGTTGTTTGTTGTGTTCTGCTCTTGTTGTTTGATGTGCTCTGCTCTTGTTGTCTTGTTGTTTGTTGTGCTCTGCTCTTGTTGTTTGTTGTGCTCTGCTCTTGTTGTTTGTTGTGCTCTGCTCTTGTTGTCTTGTTGTTTGTTGTGTTCTGCTCTTGTTGTTTGATAAGCTCTGCTCTTGTTGTCTTGTTGTTTGTTGTGCTCTGCTCTTGTTGTTTGTTGTGCTCTGCTCTTGTTGTTTGTTGTGCTCTGCTCTTGTTGTTTGTTGTGCTCTGCTCTTGTTGTCTTGTTGTTTGTTGTGTTCTGCTCTTGTTGTCTTGTTGTTTGTTGTGCTCTGCTCTTGTTGTCTTGTTGTTTGTTGTGCTCTGCTCTTGTTGTTTGTTGTGCTCTGCTCTTGTTGTCTTGTTGTTTGTTGTGCTCTGCTCTTGTTGTTTGTTGTGCTCTGCTCTTGTTGTCTTGTTGTTTGTTGTGCTCTGCTCTTGTTGTTTGTTGTGCTCTGCTCTTGTTGTCTTGTTGTTTGTTGTGCTCTGCTCTTGTTGTTTGTTGTGCTCTGCTCTTGTTGTCTTGTTGTTTGTTGTGCTCTGCTCTTGTTGGTTGTTGTGCTCTGCTCTTGTTGTCTTGTTGTCTTGTTGTGCTCTGCTCTTGTTGGTTGTTGTGCTCTGCTCTTGTTGTCTTGTTGTTTGTTGTGCTCTGCTCTTGTTGTTTGTTGTGCTCTGCTCTTGTTGTCTTGTTGTTTGTTGTGCTCTGCTCTTGTTGGTTGTTGTGCTCTGCTCTTGTTGTCTTGTTGTTTGTTGTGTTCTGCTCTTGTTGTCTTGTTGTTTGTTGTGCTCTGCTCTTGTTGTCTTGTTGTTTGTTGTGCTCTGCTCTTGTTGTTTGTTGTGCTCTGCTCTTGTTGTTTGATGTGCTCTGCTCTTGTTGTCTTGTTGTTTGTTGTGCTCTGCTCTTGTTGTCTTGTTGTTTGTTGTGCTCTGCTCTTGTTGTTTGTTGTGCTCTGCTCTTGTTGTCTTGTTGTTTGTTGTGCTCTGCTCTTGTTGTCTTGTTGTTTGTTGTGTTCTGCTCTTGTTGTCTTGTTGTTTGTTGTGCTCTGCTCTTGTTGTCTTGTTGTTTGTTGTGCTCTGCTCTTGTTGTCTTGTTGTTTGTTGTGCTCTGCTCTTGTTGTCTTGTTGTTTGTTGTGTTCTGCTCTTGTTGTCTTGTTGTTTGTTGTCTTGTTGTTTGTTGTGCTCTGCTCTTGTTGTCTTGTTGTCTTGTTGTTTGATGTGCTCTGCTCTTGTTGTCTTGTTGTCTTGTTGTTTGTTGTGCTCTGCTCTTGTTGTCTTGTTGTCTTGATGTGCTCTGCTCTTGTTGTCTTGTTATTTGTTGTGCTCTGCTCTTGTTGTCTTGTTGTTTGTTGTGCTCTGCTCTTGTTGTCTTGTTATTTGTTGTGCTCTGCTCTTGTTGTCTTGTTATTTGTTGTGCTCTGCTCTTGTTGTCTTGTTGTTTGTTGTGCTCTGCTCTTGTTGTCTTGTTGTCTTGTTGTTTGTTGTGCTCTGCTCTTGTTGTCTTGTTGTTTGTTGTGCTCTGTTCTTGTTGTCTTGTTGTTTGTTGTGCTCTGCTCTTGTTGTCTTGTTGTGTTGTTGTTTGTTGTGCTCTGCTCTTGTTGTCTTGTTGTTTGTTGTGCTCTGCTCTTGTTGTCTTGTTGTCTTGTTGTTTGTTGTGCTCTGCTCTTGTTGTCTTGTTGTTTGTTGTGCTCTGCTCTTGTTGTCTTGTTGTTTGTTGTGCTCTGCTCTTGTTGTCTTGTTGTTTGTTGTGCTCTGTTCTTGTTGTCTTGTTGTCTTGTTGTTTGTTGTGCTCTGCTCTTGTTGTCTTGTTGTTTGTTGTGCTCTGCTCTTGTTGTCTTGTTGTTTGTTGTGCTCTGCTCTTGTTGTCTTGTTGTTTGTTGTGCTCTGCTCTTGTTGTCTTGTTGTCTTGTTGTTTGTTGTGCTCTGCTCTTGTTGTCTTGTTGTCTTGTTGTTTGATGTGCTCTGCTCTTGTTGTCTTGTTGTCTTGTTGTTTGTTGTGCTCTGCTCTTGTTGTCTTGTTGTCTTGTTGTTTGTTGTGCTCTGCTCTTGTTGTCTTGTTGTCTTGTTGTTTGTTGTGCTCTGCTCTTGTTGTCTTGTTGTCTTGTTGTTTGTTGTGCTCTGTTCTTGTTGTCTTGTTGTCTTGTTGTTTGTTGTGCTCTGTTCTTGTTGTCTTGTTGTTTGTTGTGTTCTGCTCTTGTTGTCTTGTTGTTTGTTGTGCTCTGTTCTTGTTGTCTTGTTGTTTGTTGTGTTCTGCTCTTGTTGTCTTGTTGTTTGTTGTGCTCTGCTCTTGTTGTCTTGTTGTTTGTTGTGCTCTGCTCTTGTTGTCTTGTTGTTTGTTGTGCTCTGCTCTTGTTGTCTTGTTATTTGTTGTGCTCTGCTCTTGTTGTCTTGTTATTTGTTGTGCTCTGCTCTTGTTGTCTTGTTGTCTTGTTGTTTGTTGTGTTCTGCTCTTGTTGTCTTGTTGTTTGTTGTGCTCTGTTCTTGTTGTCTTGTTGTCTTGTTGTTTGTTGTGTTCTGCTCTTGTTGTCTTGTTGTTTGTTGTGCTCTGCTCTTGTTGTCTTGTTGTTTGTTGTGCTCTGCTCTTGTTGTCTTGTTGTTTGTTGTGCTCTGCTCTTGTTGTCTTGTTATTTGTTGTGCTCTGCTCTTGTTGTCTTGTTGTTTGTTGTGCTCTGCTCTTGTTGTCTTGTTGTTTGTTGTGCTCTGTTCTTGTTGTCTTGTTGTCTTGTTGTTTGTTGTGTTCTGCTCTTGTTGTCTTGTTGTTTGTTGTGCTCTGTTCTTGTTGTCTTGTTGTTTGTTGTGTTCTGCTCTTGTTGTCTTGTTGTTTGTTGTGCTCTGCTCTTGTTGTCTTGTTATTTGTTGTGCTCTGCTCTTGTTGTCTTGTTATTTGTTGTGCTCTGCTCTTGTTGTCTTGTTGTTTGTTGTGCTCTGCTCTTGTTGTCTTGTTGTTTGTTGTGCTCTGCTCTTGTTGTCTTGTTATTTGTTGTGCTCTGCTCTTGTTGTCTTGTTATTTGTTGTGCTCTGCTCTTGTTGTCTTGTTGTTTGTTGTGCTCTGCTCTTGTTGTCTTGTTGTCTTGTTGTTTGTTGTGCTCTGCTCTTGTTGTCTTGTTGTTTGTTGTGCTCTGTTCTTGTTGTCTTGTTGTTTGTTGTGCTCTGCTCTTGTTGTCTTGTTGTCTTGTTGTTTGTTGTGCTCTGCTCTTGTTGTCTTGTTGTCTTGTTGTTTGTTGTGCTCTGCTCTTGTTGTCTTGTTGTTTGTTGTGCTCTGTTCTTGTTGTCTTGTTGTTTGTTGTGCTCTGCTCTTGTTGTCTTGTTGTCTTGTTGTTTGATGTGCTCTGCTCTTGTTGTCTTGTTGTTTGTTGTGCTCTGCTCTTGTTGTCTTGTTGTCTTGTTGTTTGTTGTGCTCTGCTCTTGTTGTCTTGTTGTTTGTTGTGCTCTGCTCTTGTTGTCTTGTTGTTTGTTGTGCTCTGTTCTTGTTGTCTTGTTGTCTTGTTGTTTGTTGTGCTCTGCTCTTGTTGTCTTGTTGTTTGTTGTGCTCTGCTCTTGTTGTCTTGTTGTTTGTTGTGCTCTGCTCTTGTTGTCTTGTTGTCTTGTTGTTTGTTGTGCTCTGCTCTTGTTGTCTTGTTGTCTTGTTGTTTGTTGTGCTCTGCTCTTGTTGTCTTGTTGTTTGTTGTGCTCTGTTCTTGTTGTCTTGTTGTTTGTTGTGCTCTGCTCTTGTTGTCTTGTTGTTTGTTGTGCTCTGTTCTTGTTGTCTTGTTGTTTGTTGTGCTCTGCTCTTGCTGTCTTGTTGTTTGTTATGCTCTGCTCTTGTTGTCTTGTTGTTTGTTGTGCTCTGCTCTTGTTGTCTTGTTGTTTGTTGTGTTCTGCTCTTGTTGTCTTGTTGTTTGTTGTCTTGTTGTTTGTTGTGCTCTGCTCTTGTTGTCTTGTTGTCTTGTTGTTTGATGTGCTCTGCTCTTGTTGTCTTGTTGTCTTGTTGTTTGTTGTGCTCTGCTCTTGTTGTCTTGTTGTCTTGATGTGCTCTGCTCTTGTTGTCTTGTTATTTGTTGTGCTCTGCTCTTGTTGTCTTGTTGTTTGTTGTGCTCTGCTCTTGTTGTCTTGTTATTTGTTGTGCTCTGCTCTTGTTGTCTTGTTATTTGTTGTGCTCTGCTCTTGTTGTCTTGTTGTTTGTTGTGCTCTGCTCTTGTTGTCTTGTTGTCTTGTTGTTTGTTGTGCTCTGCTCTTGTTGTCTTGTTGTTTGTTGTGCTCTGTTCTTGTTGTCTTGTTGTTTGTTGTGCTCTGCTCTTGTTGTCTTGTTGTGTTGTTGTTTGTTGTGCTCTGCTCTTGTTGTCTTGTTGTTTGTTGTGCTCTGCTCTTGTTGTCTTGTTGTCTTGTTGTTTGTTGTGCTCTGCTCTTGTTGTCTTGTTGTTTGTTGTGCTCTGCTCTTGTTGTCTTGTTGTTTGTTGTGCTCTGCTCTTGTTGTCTTGTTGTTTGTTGTGCTCTGTTCTTGTTGTCTTGTTGTCTTGTTGTTTGTTGTGCTCTGCTCTTGTTGTCTTGTTGTTTGTTGTGCTCTGCTCTTGTTGTCTTGTTGTTTGTTGTGCTCTGCTCTTGTTGTCTTGTTGTTTGTTGTGCTCTGCTCTTGTTGTCTTGTTGTCTTGTTGTTTGTTGTGCTCTGCTCTTGTTGTCTTGTTGTCTTGTTGTTTGTTGTGCTCTGCTCTTGTTGTCTTGTTGTCTTGTTGTTTGTTGTGCTCTGCTCTTGTTGTCTTGTTGTCTTGTTGTTTGTTGTGCTCTGCTCTTGTTGTCTTGTTGTCTTGTTGTTTGTTGTGCTCTGCTCTTGTTGTCTTGTTGTCTTGTTGTTTGTTGTGCTCTGTTCTTGTTGTCTTGTTGTCTTGTTGTTTGTTGTGCTCTGTTCTTGTTGTCTTGTTGTTTGTTGTGTTCTGCTCTTGTTGTCTTGTTGTTTGTTGTGCTCTGTTCTTGTTGTCTTGTTGTTTGTTGTGTTCTGCTCTTGTTGTCTTGTTGTTTGTTGTGCTCTGCTCTTGTTGTCTTGTTGTTTGTTGTGCTCTGCTCTTGTTGTCTTGTTGTTTGTTGTGCTCTGCTCTTGTTGTCTTGTTGTTTGTTGTGCTCTGCTCTTGTTGTCTTGTTATTTGTTGTGCTCTGCTCTTGTTGTCTTGTTGTCTTGTTGTTTGTTGTGTTCTGCTCTTGTTGTCTTGTTGTTTGTTGTGCTCTGTTCTTGTTGTCTTGTTGTCTTGTTGTTTGTTGTGTTCTGCTCTTGTTGTCTTGTTGTTTGTTGTGCTCTGCTCTTGTTGTCTTGTTGTTTGTTGTGCTCTGCTCTTGTTGTCTTGTTGTTTGTTGTGCTCTGCTCTTGTTGTCTTGTTATTTGTTGTGCTCTGCTCTTGTTGTCTTGTTATTTGTTGTGCTCTGCTCTTGTTGTCTTGTTGTTTGTTGTGCTCTGTTCTTGTTGTCTTGTTGTCTTGTTGTTTGTTGTGTTCTGCTCTTGTTGTCTTGTTGTTTGTTGTGCTCTGTTCTTGTTGTCTTGTTGTTTGTTGTGTTCTGCTCTTGTTGTCTTGTTGTTTGTTGTGCTCTGCTCTTGTTGTCTTGTTATTTGTTGTGCTCTGCTCTTGTTGTCTTGTTATTTGTTGTGCTCTGCTCTTGTTGTCTTGTTATTTGTTGTGCTCTGCTCTTGTTGTCTTGTTGTTTGTTGTGCTCTGCTCTTGTTGTCTTGTTGTCTTGTTGTTTGTTGTGCTCTGCTCTTGTTGTCTTGTTGTTTGTTGTGCTCTGTTCTTGTTGTCTTGTTGTTTGTTGTGCTCTGCTCTTGTTGTCTTGTTGTCTTGTTGTTTGTTGTGCTCTGCTCTTGTTGTCTTGTTGTCTTGTTGTTTGTTGTGCTCTGCTCTTGTTGTCTTGTTGTTTGTTGTGCTCTGTTCTTGTTGTCTTGTTGTTTGTTGTGCTCTGCTCTTGTTGTCTTGTTGTCTTGTTGTTTGTTGTGCTCTGCTCTTGTTGTCTTGTTGTTTGTTGTGCTCTGCTCTTGTTGTCTTGTTGTCTTGTTGTTTGTTGTGCTCTGCTCTTGTTGTCTTGTTGTTTGTTGTGCTCTGCTCTTGTTGTCTTGTTGTTTGTTGTGCTCTGTTCTTGTTGTCTTGTTGTCTTGTTGTTTGTTGTGCTCTGCTCTTGTTGTCTTGTTGTTTGTTGTGCTCTGCTCTTGTTGTCTTGTTGTTTGTTGTGCTCTGCTCTTGTTGTCTTGTTGTCTTGTTGTTTGTTATGCTCTGCTCTTGTTGTCTTGTTGTCTTGTTGTTTGTTGTGCTCTGCTCTTGTTGTCTTGTTGTTTGTTGTGCTCTGTTCTTGTTGTCTTGTTGTTTGTTGTGCTCTGCTCTTGTTGTCTTGTTGTTTGTTGTGCTCTGTTCTTGTTGTCTTGTTGTTTGTTGTGCTCTGCTCTTGCTGTCTTGTTGTTTGTTATGCTCTGCTCTTGTTGTCTTGTTGTTTGTTGTGCTCTGCTCTTGTTGTCTTGTTGTTTGTTGTGCTCTGTTCTTGTTGTCTTGTTGTTTGTTGTGCTCTGCTCTTGTTGTCTTGTTGTTTGTTGTGCTCTGCTCTTGCTGTCTTGTTGTTTGTTGTGCTCTGCTCTTGTTGTCTTGTTGTCTTGTTGTTTGTTGTGCTCTGCTCTTGTTGTCTTGTTGTCTTGTTGTTTGTTGTGTTCTGCTCTTGTTGTCTTGTTGTTTGTTGTGCTCTGCTCTTGTTGTCTTGTTGTCCTGTTATTTGTTGTGCTCTGCTCTTGTTGTCTTGTTGTTTGTTGTGCTCTGCTCTTGTTGTCTTGTTGTTTGTTGTGCTCTTGTTGTCTTGTTGTCCTGTTATTTGTTGTGCTCTGCTCTTGTTGTCTTGTTGTTTGTTGTGCTCTTGTTGTCTTGTTGTCCTGTTATTTGTTGTGCTCTGCTCTTGTTGTCTTGTTGTCCTGTTATTTGTTGTGCTCTGCTCTTGTTGTCTTGTTGTCTTGATGTGCTCTGCTCTTGTTGTCTTGTTATTTGTTGTGCTCTGCTCTTGTTGTCTTGTTGCTTGTTGTGCTCTGCTCTTGTTGTCTTGTTGTCTTGATGTGCTCTGCTCTTGTTGTCTTGTTGTCTTGATGTGCTCTGCTCTTGTTGTCTTGTTGTTTGTTGTGCTCTGCTCTTGTTGTCTTGTTGTTTGTTGTGCTCTGCTCTTGTTGTCTTGTTATTTGTTGTGCTCTGCTCTTGTTGTCTTGTTGTTTGTTGTCTTGATGTGCTCTGCTCTTGTTGTCTTGTTGTCTTGATGTGCTCTGCTCTTGTTGTCTTGTTGTTTGTTGTGCTCTGCTCTTGTTGTCTTGTTATTTGTTGTGCTCTGCTCTTGTTGTCTTGTTGTTTGTTGTGCTCTGCTCTTGTTGTCTTGTTGTTTGTTGTCTTGATGTGCTCTGCTCTTGTTGTCTTGTTATTTGTTGTGCTCTGCTCTTGTTGTCTTGTTGTTTGTTGTCTTGATGTGCTCTGCTCTTGTTGTCTTGTTGTTTGTTGTGCTCTGCTCTTGTTGTCTTGTTGTTTGTTTTGCTCTGCTCTTGTTGTCTTGTTGTCTTGTTGTTTGTTGTGCTCTGCTCTTGTTGTCTTGTTGTTTGTTGTGCTCTGCTCTTGTTGTCTTGTTGTCTTGTTGTTTGTTGTGCTCTGCTCTTGTTGTCTTGTTGTTTGTTGTGCTCTGCTCTTGTTGTCTTGTTGTTTGTTGTGCTCTGTTCTTGTTGTCTTGTTGTTTGTTGTGCTCTGCTCTTGTTGTCTTGTTGTTTGTTGTGCTCTGTTCTTGTTGTCTTGTTGTTTGTTGTGCTCTGCTCTTGCTGTCTTGTTGTTTGTTGTGCTCTGCTCTTGTTGTCTTGTTGTTTGTTGTGCTCTGCTCTTGTTGTCTTGTTGTTTGTTGTGCTCTGTTCTTGTTGTCTTGTTGTTTGTTGTGCTCTGCTCTTGTTGTCTTGTTGTTTGTTGTGCTCTGCTCTTGCTGTCTTGTTGTTTGTTGTGCTCTGCTCTTGTTGTCTTGTTGTTTGTTGTGTTCTGCTCTTGTTGTCTTGTTGTTTGTTGTGCTCTGCTCTTGTTGTCTTGTTGTCCTGTTATTTGTTGTGCTCTGCTCTTGTTGTCTTGTTGTTTGTTGTGCTCTGCTCTTGTTGTCTTGTTGTTTGTTGTGCTCTTGTTGTCTTGTTGTCCTGTTATTTGTTGTGCTCTGCTCTTGTTGTCTTGTTGTTTGTTGTGCTCTTGTTGTCTTGTTGTCCTGTTATTTGTTGTGCTCTGCTCTTGTTGTCTTGTTGTCCTGTTATTTGTTGTGCTCTGCTCTTGTTGTCTTGTTGTCTTGATGTGCTCTGCTCTTGTTGTCTTGTTATTTGTTGTGCTCTGCTCTTGTTGTCTTGTTGCTTGTTGTGCTCTGCTCTTGTTGTCTTGTTGTCTTGATGTGCTCTGCTCTTGTTGTCTTGTTGTCTTGATGTGCTCTGCTCTTGTTGTCTTGTTGTTTGTTGTGCTCTGCTCTTGTTGTCTTGTTGTTTGTTGTGCTCTGCTCTTGTTGTCTTGTTATTTGTTGTGCTCTGCTCTTGTTGTCTTGTTGTTTGTTGTCTTGATGTGCTCTGCTCTTGTTGTCTTGTTGTCTTGATGTGCTCTGCTCTTGTTGTCTTGTTGTTTGTTGTGCTCTGCTCTTGTTGTCTTGTTATTTGTTGTGCTCTGCTCTTGTTGTCTTGTTGTTTGTTGTGCTCTGCTCTTGTTGTCTTGTTGTTTGTTGTCTTGATGTGCTCTGCTCTTGTTGTCTTGTTATTTGTTGTGCTCTGCTCTTGTTGTCTTGTTGTTTGTTGTCTTGATGTGCTCTGCTCTTGTTGTCTTGTTGTTTGTTGTGCTCTGCTCTTGTTGTCTTGTTGTTTGTTGTGCTCTGCTCTTGTTGTCTTGTTGTCTTGTTGTTTGTTGTGCTCTGCTCTTGTTGTCTTGTTGTTTGTTGTGCTCTGCTCTTGTTGTCTTGTTGTCTTGTTGTTTGTTGTGCTCTGCTCTTGTTGTCTTGTTGTTTGTTGTGCTCTGCTCTTGTTGTCTTGTTGTTTGTTGTGCTCTGTTCTTGTTGTCTTGTTGTTTGTTGTGCTCTGCTCTTGTTGTCTTGTTGTTTGTTGTGCTCTGTTCTTGTTGTCTTGTTGTTTGTTGTGCTCTGCTCTTGCTGTCTTGTTGTTTGTTGTGCTCTGCTCTTGTTGTCTTGTTGTTTGTTGTGCTCTGCTCTTGTTGTCTTGTTGTTTGTTGTGCTCTGTTCTTGTTGTCTTGTTGTTTGTTGTGCTCTGCTCTTGTTGTCTTGTTGTTTGTTGTGCTCTGCTCTTGCTGTCTTGTTGTTTGTTGTGCTCTGCTCTTGTTGTCTTGTTGTCTTGTTGTTTGTTGTGCTCTGCTCTTGCTGTCTTGTTGTTTGTTGTGCTCTGCTCTTGTTGTCTTGTTGTCCTGTTATTTGTTGTGCTCTGCTCTTGTTGTCTTGTTGTTTGTTGTGCTCTGCTCTTGTTGTCTTGTTGTCCTGTTATTTGTTGTGCTCTGCTCTTGTTGTCTTGTTATTTGTTGTGCTCTGCTCTTGTTGTCTTCTTGTTTGTTGTGCTCTGCTCTTGTTGTCTTGTTATTTGTTGTGCTCTGCTCTTGTTGTCTTGTTGTTTGTTGTGCTCTGCTCTTGTTGTCTTGTTGTTTGTTGTGCTCTGCTCTTGCTGTCTTGTTGTTTGTTGTGCTCTGCTCTTGTTGTCTTGTTGTCTTGTTGTTTGTTGTGCTCTGCTCTTGTTGTCTTGTTGTCCTGTTATTTGTTGTGCTCTGCTCTTGTTGTCTTGTTATTTGTTGTGCTCTGCTCTTGTTGTCTTGTTGTTTGTTGTGCTCTTGTTGTCTTGTTGTCCTGTTATTTGTTGTGCTCTGCTCTTGTTGTCTTGTTGTTTGTTGTGCTCTGCTCTTGTTGTCTTGTTGCTTGTTGTGCTCTGCTCTTGTTGTCTTGTTGTTTGTTGTGCTCTGCTCTTGTTGTCTTGTTGTTTGTTGTGCTCTGCTCTTGTTGTCTTGTTGCTTGTTGTGCTCTGCTCTTGTTGTCTTGTTGTCTTGATGTGCTCTGCTCTTGTTGTCTTGTTGTTTGTTGTGCTCTTGTTGTCTTGTTGTCCTGTTATTTGTTGTGCTCTGCTCTTGTTGTCTTGTTGTCTTGTTGTTTGTTGTGCTCTGCTCTTGTTGTCTTGTTGTTTGTTGTGCTCTGCTCTTGTTGTCTTGTTGTTTGTTGTGCTCTGCTCTTGTTGTTTGCTGTGCTCTGCTCTTGTTGTCTTGTTGTTTGTTGTGCTCTGCTCTTGTTGTCTTGTTATTTGTTGTGCTCTGCTCTTGTTGTCTTGTTGGTTGTTGTGTTCTGCTCTTGTTGTCTTGTTGTTTGTTGTGCTCTGCTCTTGTTGTCTTGTTGTCTTGATGTGCTCTGCTCTTGTTGTCTTGTTGTTTGTTGTCTTGATGTGCTCTGCTCTTGTTGTCTTGTTGTTTGTTGTGCTCTGCTCTTGTTGTCTTGTTGTTTGTTGTGCTCTGCTCTTGTTGTCTTGTTGTCTTGTTGTTTGTTGTGCTCTGCTCTTGCTGTCTTGTTGTCCTGTTATTTGTTGTGCTCTGCTCTTGTTGTCTTGTTGTTTGTTGTGCTCTGCTCTTGTTGTCTTGTTGTCCTGTTATTTGTTGTGCTCTGCTCTTGTTGTCTTGTTGTTTGTTGTGCTCTGCTCTTGTTGTCTTGTTGTCTTGTTGTTTGTTGTGCTCTGCTCTTGTTGTCTTGTTATTTGTTGTGCTCTGCTCTTGTTGTCTTGTTGTTTGTTGTGCTCTGCTCTTGTTGTCTTGTTGTTTGTTGTCTTGTTGTGCTCTGCTCTTGTTGTCTTGTTGTTTGTTGTGCTCTGCTCTTGTTGTCTTGTTGTTTGTTGTGCTCTGCTCTTGTTGTCTTGTTGTTTGTTGTGCTCTGCTCTTGTTGTCTTGTTGTTTGTTGTGCTCTGCTCTTGTTGTCTTGTTGTCTTGTTGTTTGTTGTGCTCTGCTCTTGTTGTCTTGTTATTTGTTGTCTTGTTGTGCTCTGCTCTTGTTGTCTTGTTGTTTGTTGTTTGTTGTGCTCTGCTCTTGTTGTCTTGTTGTTTGTTGTGCTCTGCTCTTGTTGTCTTGTTGTTTGTTGTCTTGTTGTGCTCTGCTCTTGTTGTCTTGTTGTTTGTTGTGCTCTGCTCTTGTTGTCTTGTTGTTTGTTGTGCTCTGCTCTTGTTGTCTTGTTGTTTGTTGTGCTCTGCTCTTGTTGTCTTGTTGTTTGTTGTGCTCTGCTCTTGTTGTCTTGTTGTTTGTTGTGCTCTGCTCTTGTTGTCTTGTTGTTTGATGTGTGCAGTTCATGACAAGCTGATTTCCTCTAAATATGTGAAGCTTCATGGGCTGTGACTCCTTTCCTTACACACAGCTCAGTTAGAGCTGTCTCTGTGTTCTTACTGAAGACACAACACATCATGTTCTTAAGGTTTAAACATATTATGGAATGGCGTTAGGAATGTTCACGGTCAGTGCGAGACGTCATGAGAGCTTCTGTGATTGTTTATGTATTGAAGGGAGACTCGTTCAGAGAGCAGACAGGAAATGCAATTAGTAGAGTTACTGGTTGTGTTTCTGGCCCGCGGGCCGTATGTTTGACACCCTGGTCCTGATAATAACGTTATACTGTCAACAGCACTTCTCTCTACAGTATAAAGTTATTATCTAAGAACTGAGCCCTGTGGTTTTTAAATAATGAGCTCATGTGTGAGATATCTGCAATCATATCCCCAGTGACATGAAATCCAGAAGAGGAATCATCTTGAAGAAAGGACTTGATGAAGTCAGTCTATATTCATCCTGTGTGGCACAGCAGCAGCGCCCTCCAGCGGCGGAACGGCAGACTGCAGCAATGCTTTGTATTGGCGCGTCAAGTCACCACAGTAACAAGTAAGGACCGGAAGTGATGCTTTTATATTATTCAAAATAAAACGTAACTTGAAAACGTGTTGCTTGAAAACTATTCGCCCTTTAAATGTGTACAATTAACTAATTAACTAAAACGTTACCCTTTATATCTTTAGTCTGTGTAGTTTCTTTACTTAAAAAAAATAAATGGATTTATTTGTTTTCAGGGATTTCAACCTCTGCACTTTCCATGCTGTCTAATTCATTATAACTACATTACAGTTATTTATATTATGGGATGCATCTTCATCATGTACTAGCATGCAAATACACAAATATACATGTGACGTAATCACGACTTGAACCAAGAGGCAGACAGAGAGTTGCTTTTAATATTTTACATCATTACATTCATATCAATAAAACTAGGATTTTAATCTGAGCGGAATAAACGTTTTATTTTAGAAAACGCTCGGCCGGAAGTACCTCTCCGTCCGTTACTCCGGGTTCATGGCGGCGGACTAGCGGCGGACTGTCCGAGCTCCAGCGACACGTTCATGCGGGAACCGTGACGGGAACCGAGAGGGGAACCGCGACGGGAACCGGGAGGAACCAGGAGGAGGAAGAGAGGAGGAGGAAGAGGAACAAGAGGAACAAGAGGAGGAGAACTTTTCCCGCCGTAAGAAAACTAGTTGTGCGTGTGCGCGTGCGTGTGTGTGTTGTGGTCTTTGCCCCGCGAGCCTTTTGTTCCTCGCGGCTCCGTTGCCATGGTGACGCTCCATCAGCTCGCGAGAGACTCGCGTGAGGCTGTGACGTCATCAACGTTGCAGTTATTTATGTGGTACTACTACTACTTGTACTTTGGTATTAACTTATCTGTACTACTTCTCCACTAGTTTCAGCTGTTTGAAGAAGTATTTAGATGCTGTACTTCTGTACAAGCAGTCACTACAAGTATTAGCATCAAAGTATAGTTAACTTTATAATATATATATATATATATATATATATATATGCGAGTATATATATATATATATATATATATATATATATATATGCGAGTATGCGAGTATTGAGAGTATTGAGTATTGATATATATATCTATATATCTATATCTATAATATATATATATATATATATATATATATATATATATATACACACACGTGTGTATTTCTCTGTGAGGTGTGTACTGTGATGTGTGGTGATATAATGTATATATAAATAATATATTATTAAATAATAAAATATTATATCATATAATATGTATATATATATATACACGTGTGTATTTCCTCTGCAGGTGTCCTGTGATGTGTGGTGATGGAGGGGGCGGGTCTTAGCCACGACTCCTCCCCGCTGGAGGCGGGTCTTAGCCACTACTCCTCCCCCCTGGAGGTGGGTCTTAGCCATGGCTCCTCCCCGCTGCAGGCGGGTCTTAGCCACGACTCCTCCCCTCTGGAGGCGGGTCTCAGCCACGGCTCCTCCCCACTGGAGGCGGGTCTTAGCCACGACTCCTCCCCCCTGGAGGTGGGGCTTAGCAACTACTCCTCCCAGCTGGAGGTGGAGTTTAACAGCTGCGACTCGACGGCCTGCGGCTTCCTGAACGCAGACGAGCTGACGGAGCTCTGCAGGAAGCTGCAGCTGCAGCAGCACCTGCCTCTGCTGCTGGACACGCTGCTGGGAGGACGGGCCTGCAGGGTACTGGTCTACTGTTTTACTGGTCTACTGTTCCTACTGGTCCACTGTTCTACTGTTTTACTGGTCTACTGTTCTACTGTTTTACTGGTCTACTGGTCTACTGGTCTACTGTTTTACTGGTTTACTGGTCTACTGGTCTACTGTTTTACTGGTTTTACTGGTTCTACTGGTGTACTGGTTTTACTGGTCTACTGTTCTACTGTTCTACTGGTTTTACTGGTTCTACTGGTTTTACTGGTCTACTGTTCTACTGGCACTGTTACTGGTTTTACTGGTCTACTGTTCTACTGGCACTGTTACTGGTTCCACTGGTCTACTGGTTCCACTGGTTCTATTAGTTCCACTGGGTCTACTGGCACTGTTACTGGTTCTATTGGTCTACTGGTTCCACTGGTTCTACTGGGTCTACTGGTTCTACTGGCACTGTTACTGGTCTACTGGTTACTACTCACTGGTAGCGGTTACTGGTTACTAGTCACTGGTAACGGTTACTGGTCCCTGTGACTGGTTACTAGTCACTGGTAACGGTTACTGGTTACTAGTCACTGGTAGAGGTTACTGGTCCCTGTGACTGGTTACTAGTCACTGGTAACGGTTACTGGTTACTACTCACTCACTCACGGTTCATTCTCGTGAGTGAAGCTCAGGATCTTTTAAAGTCACAGAAACACGCTTTAGTTGATTCTTGCCATCTGGGTCTTCTGCCCCCAAGTGGCCAAACAATGAACTGCCTTGTCCCTGCAGGTGAACTTTGAGGAGTTTAAAGAAGGCTTCGTGGCCGTTCTGTCTCGCTCTCTGGACTTCAGCACATCAGAGGACGACAGCAGCTACCTGGAGCCAGGTGAGACAGGAAGCTGCTACTCTAGATGTGTCCTTGTGTTCAGACTCAAACCATCAGGAAGAGTGTGTGTGTGTGTGTGTGTGTGTGTGTGTGTGTGTGTTTGTTTTAACTCCAACGACATCTGTACCTTTAAGAGTCATCAGCTTCAGCTCCACCTGAACACTCTGGAGTGGCTGATACTTTCAGAAATGTTTACTACCATCACATTGTACTAGTGTGTTGAGAGTATTGCTGAGAGTATTGTTGAGAGTATTGAGAGTATTGAGCGTATTGCTGTGAGTATTGAGAGTATTGCTGAGAGTATTGAGAGTATTGTTGAGAGTATTGAGAGTATTGTTGAGAGTATTTCTGTGAGTACTGAGAGTATTGTTGAGAGTTTGCTGTGAGCATTGAGAGTATTGTTAAGAATATTGTTGAGAGTATTGTTCAGAGTATTGCTGAGAGTATTGAGAATATTGTTGAGAGTATTGTTCAGAGTATTGAGAGTATTGCTGAGAGTATTGCTGTGAGTATTGTTGAAAGTATCCATCCATCCATCCATTATCAGCCGCTTATCCGGGGTCGGGTCGCGGTGGCAGCAGGTTCAGCAGGCCGACCCAGGCTTCCCTCTCACCCGCAACACTTTCCAGCTCATTCTGGGATCCCGAGGCGTTCCAAGGCCAGCCGGGAGATATAATCCCTCCAGCGTGTCCTCGGTCTTCCCCGGGGTCTCCTACCAGTTGGACGTGCCTGGAAAACCTCTAATGGGAGGCGTCCAGGAGGCATCCTGACTAGATGCTGAACCACCTCAGCTGACTCCTTTCGACACGAAGGAGCAGCGACTCGACTCCAAGCTCCCCCCTGATGTCCGAGCTCCTTACCCTATCTCTAAGGGTGAGCCCGGCCACCCTGCGGAGGAAGCTCATTTCGGCCGCTTGTATCCGAGATCTCGTTCTTTCAGTCACGACCCAGAGTTCGTGACCATAGGTGAGGGTTGGAACGTAGACCAACCAGTAAATGGAGAGCTTTGCCTTCCGGCTCAGCTCCTCTTCACCAGGACGGACCGGTACAGCGCCTGTTTTACTGCTGCAGCCGCACCGATCCGTCTGTCGATCTCCCGCTCCACCTTACCCTCACTCGTGAACAAGACCCCGAGATACTTGAACTCCTTCGCTTGGGGTAGGCAGTTTGTCCCCACCTGGAGGGAGCAATCCACTGTGCACCGTGGTTTGGAGGCGCTAACTCTCATCCCTGCCGCTTCACACTCGGCTGAAAAACGCCCCAGTCAATCCTGGAGGTCACGGTCCGAGGAGGCAAACAGGACCACATCATCCGTGAACAGCAGAGAGGCGATCCCGAGACTCCCGAACCGGATCCTCTCCGCCCCCTGGCTGCGCCTAGATATCCTGTCCATGAAGGTCAGGAACAGGACCGGTGATAAAGGGCAGCCCTGGCGGAGGCCAACACCCACCGGGAACGTGTCTGACTTACTACCGAGGATACGGACACAGCTCCTACTGCAGTACAAAGACCGGATAGCCCGTGCCAACGGGTCCGGCACCCCATACTCCCGCAGCACCCCCCACAAAAAACCCAGAGGGACCCGGTCAAAAGCCTTCTCCAAGTCCACAAAGCACATGTAGACTGGTTGGGCAAACTCCCAGGACCCCTCCAGTAGTCTTGCAAGGGTAAAGAGCTGGTCCACTGTTCCACGACCGGGACGGAATCCGCACTGCTCGTCTTGAATCTGAGGTTCGACAAGCGGTCGGAGCCTCCTTTCCAGCACCCTGGCATAAGCTTTTCCCGGGGGGCTGAGCAGTGTGATGCCACGATAGTTTAAGCACACTCTCCGGTCCCCCTTCTTGAAGATGGGAACCACCACCCCGGTCTGCCAGTCCATGGGCACTGTTCCCGACCCCCATGCGACACTGAAAAGGTGTGTCAACTATGACAGCCCAACAATGTCCAGCGCTTTCAGCATCTCAGGGCGGATCTCGTCCACCCCTGGCGCCTTGCCACCAAGGAGCTTTTTGACTACCTTAGCGACCTCTGCCAGGGATATGGGTGAAACCACCCCAAAGCCTTCCGGCGCTGCCCCCTCTCCGGGGGACATGTTGGCCGGGTTTAGGAGTTCCTCAAAGTGCTCTTTCCACCGCCCGACGATGTCCTCAGTCCGGGTCAGCAGTCCCCCCCCCTGCTGAGAACAGCCTGGGGTAGCCCCTGCTTTCCCTTCCTGAGCCGTCGGATGGTTTGCCAGAACTTCCTTGAGGCCAACCGAAAGTCCTTCTCCATGGCCTCCCCGAACTCCTCCCATGCCCGAGGTTTAGCATCCGCGACCATCACAGCTGCAGCCCTTCTGGCCTGCCGGTACCCGTCAGCTGCTTCAGGAGACCCCTGGACCAGCCAGGCCCGAATGGCCTCCTTCTTCAGTTTGACGGCTTCCCTCACCCCCGGTGTCCACCACCGGGTTCTCGGGTTGCCGCCACGTCAGGCACCGATGACCTTCTGGCCACAGCTCCGAGCAGCCGCGTCCACAATAGAGGCTTTGAACATGGTCCACTCGGGTTCCATGTCCCCAGCCTCCCTCGGGATTTGTGAGAAGTTCTTCCGGAGGTGGGAGTTGAAGACCTCCCGGACAGGATCCTCCGCCAGACGTTCCCAGTTCACCCTCACTACACGTTTGGGCTTGCCAGGTCTTTCTAGCCGACTCCCCCGCCATCTGATCCAACTCACCACCAGGTGGTGATCAGTTGACAGCTCTGCTCCTCTCTTCACCCGAGTGTCCAAGACATACGGCCGCAGATCAGATGATACGACTACAAAGTTGATCATTGATCTCCGGCCTAAGGTGTTCTGGTACCAGGTACACTTATGAGCCACCTTATGCTCGAACATGGTGTTCGTTATGGACAAACTGTGGCTAGCACAGAAGTCCAACAACAAAACGCCATTCGGGTTCAGATCGGGCAAGCCGTTCCTCCCAATCACGCCCCGCCAGGTTTCTCTGTCATTGCCCACGTGAGCGTTGAAGTCTCCCAGGAGAACTATGGAGTCGGCAGGCGGCGCCCTTTCCAGGACCCCTCCCACCGACTCCAAGAAGGCCGGATACTCTGAACTGCTGTTCGGTGCATAAGCACAAACAACAGTCAGAGCTTTACTCCCTGCAACCCGTAGGCGCAGGGAGGCGACCCTCTCGTTCTCCGGGGAAAACTCCAACATAGCGGCGCTCAGCCGGGGGCTCGTGAGTGGAGGGTGCCCCGGTTTCCCTTGTCCGGGCGAGGTAACTTTAGACCGTGGGCTGCTATTCATCAGGGTTTTTTTGAAAGTATTGTTGAGAGTATTGCTGTGAGTATTGCTGAGAGTATTGAGAGTATTGCTGTGAGTATTGAGAGTATTGCTGTGAGTATTGCTCTGAGTATTGAGAGTTTTGCTGAGAGTAGTGTTGAGGGTATTGAGAGTATTGCTGAGAGTATTGAGAGTATTGCTGAGAGTATTGCTGAGAGTATTGCTGTGAGTACTGAGAGTATTGTTGAGAGTATTGAGAGTTTTGTTGAGAGTATTGAGAGTATTGTTGAGTGTTGAGTATTGAGAGTATTGTTGAGAGTATTGAGGGTATTGCTGAGAGTATTGTTGAGTGTTGAGAGTATTGTTGAGAGTATTGCTGAGAGTATTGCTGAGAGTATTGAGAGTATTGTTGAGAGTATTGAGAGTATTGCTGAGAGTATTGTTGAGAGTATTGTTGAGAGTATTGTTGAGAGTAGTGTGTCTCTGTGTCTCAGTGGTTGCAGAGGAGGTGAAGCCAAAGTTCATGAAGGGAATGAAGCGGTACGGCCGTCGCTCCCGACCCGACACCGACCCGACCGCCGGCCCGGAGGACTCGCCGTCTGTGAGTGAGGCGGCGGACTTGTCCCCGAGCGCCAAGCTGAGACGCTCCACATCTCTGGAGAGCGTCGAGGTGAGAACCCTCTGCTCTCAAGCTTATGGGGTTCTGATGAGAACCCTCTGCTCTCAAGCTTAAGGGGTTCTGATGAGAACCCTCTGCTCTCAAGCTTAAGGGGTTCTGACCTGAGCCGCTTGGTTTGGACCGGTCCTCAGAGAAAGAGCCTCTCTGAGGACTCTGACCCGACGACCATCAACCTCCTGGCTTCATGTTAGCATGATGAGAGGCCTTTCAATCACCTTGTAGCCCCGCCCTCAAGCGTACCCTGCTTTATGCATATTTGACTCAAATGTGAGCGCACACACACACACACACACACACACACACACACACACACACACACACACATCCAGCGTGCTGTGGTTCTGCTCCAGTGTGAGTACCTGCAGGTCTCGTGGTTTTGGGCGTTGGCCTAACAGGAAGTGGGTCGTGAGGAATGCGGCTCTGAGCTGGTTGGATACTTCACTTCAGTTTGAGTGGAAACAGAAGGTTCTGACAAAGTGCTTTTATTCAGACTCTTCCTCCTCCTCCTCTTCTCCCTCCTCTTCCTCATCATCCTCCTCCTCCTCGGTTCTCACAGTTCACAGTCTAGTTGTTTAAAGCTGCTCCTTTAAATGAATTAGGTTTGAAATGGTGAAAAAGTCACAGGTTCAGTTTCACATGCTGAGCTCTTTAGCGTGACACACACACACACACTGACCTCCATGTTTTCTCTGCAGAGTCTGAAGTCTGACGAGGAGGCAGGAAGTCTGAAGGAGAACATCCTGCCAGCCCTTCAGAGTAAAGGTATCGCATCGTTTCTCTGATCAAAGCCAGCAGCTGTTGGCCTCCATTGACACGACTCAAAAGAAGGAAAGCAACCACCTAAAGTATGTTTCTTAAATACTGAGCAGGAGGAGGAGGAGGAGGAGGAGGAAGAAGAGGAGGAGGAAGAGGAGGAGGAGGAGGAGGCGGCGTCCTAAAGACGGCGTGTGATCAGCTGGCCCCCGAGGTGAGGAACCACAGGAGGAGGTTCTCTGAGAGGTGGTGACATCATGAGGTCATGAGGTGATGATGTCATCAGTAACCGACTCAGCGCTCCACAGGACCTGGACGGCATCGGGCACTTCCAGGAGGTCTTGTGTGGCTCCGCCCCTTTCTGCTGCTCCACCCCCATACGCTCAGCTGACCTGCAGAGGGCGCCACCACGGGGAAGACACCCACTTCAGGTACTAATACACAGTCAGGATGAAGTACTGCACAGCTTGACTTCAGGTACTAATACACCAGCAGTCAGGATGAAGTACTGCACAGCTTGACTTCAGGTACTAATACACGAGCAGCTCCTGAACGCAGCGTGGCCCCTCCCCCTCCGCCAGCCAATCAGGAGGCTCCGCTGCAGCTGACGGCCATCAGGCCGCTCAGGTGTGCCGGGGCTCCAGATAGCTCTGCTCTCACACAGGTCCACCATGTACTGCACCGCGTCAGGCCTGGTGACCTGGGGGGGGGCCCGCAGGACCTGCTGCTGCCAGGTGAGTCCGTCTCAGGGGACCAGGTGAGTCCGTCTCAGGGGACCAGGGAGTTGTGAGCATCAGGTGAGTGAACTGCTGGTTGTGTTACTGTTTTTACATCTGCAGTCGTATTTAATCATGAACAAGCCACATGTTGCTGCTGGTGGAGCAGCCAAGGAGATGTCTTGTGTGTGCATATTTCAGTGCAGCGGTTTTGTTGGATTGTTTTGTCATCATCACTAAATGTGAGGTTGTTGATTTGGACTTAATGACGCAGCAACAGCGAGGCTGGAGGCTTGTTCCATGGAGCGTCTGCTGTTTGCACCCCAAATCCCCAGAGCCTCAATTTCTGACAAAAAAAGTGTCCTCTACGTGTCCTCTACGTGTCCTCTACGTGTCCTCAGTGTGTCCTCAGTGTGTCCTCAGTGTGTCCTCAGTGTGTCCTCTATGTGTCCTCTACGTGTCCTCTACGTGTCCTCAGTGTGTCCTCAGTGTGTCCTCTACGTGTCCTCTACGTGTCCTCAGTGTGTCCTCTACGTGTCCTCTACGTGTCCTCAGTGTGTCCTCTACGTGTCCTCAGTGTGTCCTCTACGTGTCCTCAGTGTGTCTCCCCTCTTTCCCCCCTCTGTCCCATGGCTCAGTTTGGGGGATAATCCAGATTACATGAGTCGCCTGCAGCCACAGGGACCTGGTTCTGAGCTGCTGTGTTTAAGCCGCTGTGTGTGCAAGGACCTGGTCTTGAGTCCAGACCGGCAGACCCTCAGGTCCTGGTCTTGAGTCCAGACCCTCAGGTCCTGGTCTGGTGTCGTCCATGCAGCCTCCGGCCTCAGAGGAGCGCTCGGTTCGCTCCACCTCTTCCTCCCTGCTGGCGGCCCCAGGGGGCCAGCGGGTCCTGAGCCGGCTGGACGAGGGCTCCGGATGCACCGGGCCTGAGCGGGTCCTGGCCCTCTGGACCGAGGAGGGCATCCGCAACAGCCGGGACATCCTACAGGTCAGTACGGACCGGGACCGGGACGGAGGGTGGGAAGAGGGGGAGGCACAGATACAGTTAGCGGTTAGCGGTCATGTGACTGAAACAGACAGTTAACAGTTAGCAGTGACATGCCCCATGTCTAAACAGACAGTTAACGGTGACATGCCCCATGTCTAAACAGACAGTTAGCGGTGACATGCCCCATGTCTAAACAGACAGTTAGCGGTTAGTGGTCACATGCACCATGTCTAAACAGACAGTTAGCAGTTAGCGTTAGCGGTCACGTGCACCATGTCTAAACAGACGGTTAGCGGTTAGCGGTCACGTGCACCATGTCTAAACAGACGTTTAGCGGTTAGTGGTTACATGCACCATGTCTAAACAGACAGTTAGCAGTTAGCGGTCACATGCACCATGTCTAAACAGACAGTTAGCAGTTAGCGGTTAGCGGTCACGTGCACCATGTCTAAACAGACAGTTAGCAGTTAGCGGTTAGCGGTCACGTGCACCATGTCTAAACAGGCGGTTAGCGGTCACGTGCACCATGTCTAAACAGACAGTTAACGGTTAGCGGTCACGTGCACCATGTCTAAACAGGCGGTTAGTGGTTAGCGGTCACGTGCCCCATGTCTGTTGCAGACCCTGGACTTCCCTCTGGAGGAGCGGCTCAGCCTGGCAGACCTGACTCTGGCTCTGGACAACGAGCTGCTGGTCAGCGGCAACGGGATCCACCAGGCGGCGCTCATCTCCTACAAGAACGAGATCCAGCACCTGCAGTAGGTCCAAGCTAGGCTCAAGCTAGCCATGCTAAGCTAAGCTAAAGCTACGTGATACTGCTCAGCTGCTCCCAGTCTTTGTGCTAAGCTAGGCTAACGCTGTGCAGGGTGCTGGGGGAGCAGGCCTGCCGGCAGCGGGACAAGCTGAAGCTGGACCTGGACCAGGCCCAGCAGAGGACCCTGCAGCTGGTCCGAGAGGAGGACGACCGCCACGCCAGCATGGAGACCCTGAACCAGAGCCGCATCAGGTCAGACTGGTTTACACTGGGCCTGTACTGGTTCTATACTGGGCCGGTACTGGTCTCATACTGGACTTGATACTGGTCTCATACTGACCTCATAATGGACTCACACTGGTCTTGAGCCTCGTGGCCCAGCGATGAGGCGGCGCGATGACGAGCTGCTCTGTGATTGGCGGCGCGATGACGAGCTGCTCTGTGATTGGCTGCGTGATGACGAGCTGCTCTGTGATTGGCAGGGAGCTGGAGCAGCTGTCCCGTGATAGGCTGGCGGCTCTGCGCAGCCGGTCGGAGCAGGAGGCGGAGCTGCAGCTGCAGCAGGCGGAGAGGGAGCGCTGCTCGCTGCAGGCCGAGCTGCGGCGGCTCCGCGACCGGGAGGCGGAGCTTCAGGAGGAGCTCTGCAGCGCCGCACAGGTGAGCGCGCTGGACACCTGAGCAACGAGGCCTGAGGGAGGACAGGAAGTCCAGGCCTGTGTTTATTTACTCCAGGGAGGGAAACGTATGGAAGCCCGTTTCATACACATATGAATACCAAGCAACCTCAATGTGCTGCAGGAGAGCCGTCGTCTGGAGGAGGACCTGAGCGCCGGGAAGCTGCAGCTGACGGGAGCCCAGCGCTGCGTGAAGAGGCTGCAGAGAGACCTGGACCAGCTGCACCTCAAGGTGAGACCTGCACCTCAAGGTCTGGTTCAGTCTCAGGGTTTCGTCCAACACGCTGCGATGAAGTCACTGTTCACTTAAACTTTATAAATATGGCATTAGTCCTCACAAAGATAGTAACACACACACACACACACACACACACAC
>NC_136602.1:515000-527500 GCF_910589615.1 Taurulus bubalis
CCCCCTAAACCCTAGTTACCGGTTCTGCTATCGGTCCTTTATTCGCTCAGTACAGCCTGGATCCTTTTCTTAATTTAGTGTCTTTTCTCACAAAATAATCAAAAAGAACCGATAAGAGTACTAGTATACATAAAATACTAACAGTACACATGCATACTTCAGGTGCGGCGGCTGCAGGATGCGGCGCTGCAGCAGGAGCTCGTCTGGACGCAGGAGAAGCAGCTGCTGGACAGACGGCTCAGCTGCTACGAGGAGGAGGTTAGTGACATCATCCAGATCCTGTAGGCCTTCAGGTCCTGGTCGACTCCTTAAGGTCCTGGTCGACTCCTTAAGGTCCTGGTCGACTCCTTTTTAGGTCCTGGTCGACTCCTTTTTAGGTCCTGGTCGACTCCTTAAGGTCCTGGTCGACTCCTTTTTAGATCCTGGTCGATTCCTTTTTAGATCCTGGTCGATTCCTTTAGATTCTGGTCTACTCCTTTTTAGATCCTGGTTGATTCCTTCAGGTCCTGGTCGACTCCTTTAGATTCTGGTCTCTAGACCCTGATTGACTCCTCTAGACCCTGGTCTCCTCCTCTAGACCCTGGTCTCTAGACCCTGGTCTCCTCCTCTAGACCCTGGTCTCTAGACCCTGGTTGACTCCTCTAGACCCTGGTCTCTAGACCCTGGTTGACTCCTCTAGACCCTGGTTGACTCCTCTAGACCCTGGTTGACTCCTCTAAACCCTGGTTGACTCCTCTAGACCCTGGTCTCTAGACCCTGGTCTCTAGACCCTGGTTGACTCCTCTAGACCCGGGTCTCTAGACCCTGGTCTCCTCCTCTAGACCCTGGTCTCTAGACCCTGGTTGACTCCTCTAGACCCTGATTGACTCCTCTAGACCCTGGTTGACTCCTCTAGACCCTGGTTGACTCCTCTAAACCCTGGTTGACTCCTCTAGACCCGGGTCTCTAGACCCTGGTTGACTCCTCTAGACCCTGGTTGACTCCTCTAGACCCTGGTTGACTCCTCTAGACCCTGGTTGACTCCTCTAAACCCTGGTTGACTCCTCTAGACCCGGGTCTCTAGACCCTGGTCTCCTCCTCTAGACCCTGGTCTCTAGACCCTGGTTGACTCCTCTAGACCCTGGTTGACTCCTCTAGACCCTGGTTGACTCCTCTAGACCCTGGTTGACTCCTCTAGACCCTGGTTGACTCCTCTAGACCCTGGTTGACTCCTCTAAACCCTGGTTGACTCCTCTAGACCCGGGTCTCTAGACCCTGGTCTCCTCCTCTAGACCCTGGTCTCTAGACCCTGGTTGACTCCTCTAGACCCTGGTTGACTCCTCTAGACCCTGATTGACTCCTCTAGACCCTGGTTGACTCCTCTAGACCCTGGTTGACTCCTCTAGACCCTGATTGACTCCTCTAGACCCTGGTTGACTCCTCTAAACCCTGGTTGACTCCTCTAGACCCGGGTCTCTAGACCCTGGTCTCCTCCTCTAGACCCTGATTGACTCCTCTAGACCCTGGTTGACTCCTCTAGACCCGGGTCTCTAGACCCTGGTCTCCTCCTCTAGACCCTGGTTGACTCCTCTAGACCCTGGTTGACTCCTCTAGACCCTGGTCTCTAGACCCTGGTTGACCCTGTGATGGAAGATGTTCTCAGCCAACCGGGAAAGGAGGAATGAAGTCTCGGAATCAAAGTTGTCTTTGTCGGTTTATTTCTTGAAGTCTGAGGATCAAACCACCGACCCCCTCCCTTCACTCACGTTGACCTTTGACCTCCTGCAGGTGGAGACGCTGCAGCGGTCGCTGCTCTCGGTGGAGTCGGAGGCCGAGCTGCTTCGCTCTCGGCTGCACGCCGCCGGCCGGGAGGAGGGCCACGCCCACCAGGAAGTAGACCACGGCCACCAGGAAGTGACGGAGAAGGTCTCCACATTTCATGCTTCTAACAGAACTTCACTTAACGATACAACAAATATAATAATTTAATCTGATTCAATAACCTCTTTCTATTAATAATAATAATATGATCAATATTAATGATTGATCTGTCACAGAATCTTTAGCTGCCGTTTTTTTTTCACATCTTTTATATATTCTACAACATTTTCCAAAAGTCTCAAATATTTTCATCTCGTATAAAAAAATAATAATTACGTTTTCCAGATTGGGGACATTTTAAATATTTTTCAACATTTAAACTTTTCTTTAGCTTTCGTCGAAATGTTTTTCAGATATTTTCCCACAATTCTGTCACATATTTATCTTTTGTATATTTTTCATATTTAAAAGCATTTGTCATATATATATATATATATATATATATATATATATATATATATATATATATATATATATATATATATATATATATATATATATATATATATATATATTATATTTTCTTTTACATTTGACAGATTTTTTTGCTCATATTAAAAAGTTGTGAAGGAGGTCGTAAACATGGCGTGTTAGCTCGTCATCATGACATCATAATATCGGTGATGTCATAGCGTGAGGCGTCATGTGACTCCTCCCTCTTCTGGTCAGGTGGAGGAGCTGGAGAGGGAGAACCAGGAGCTCCGTCAGGCCTCCGCCACCCTGCAGGAGGAGACCCATGAACTAAGAGTCCAGAACCAGGAGCTCCAACACCAGGTACCGGGTCTACCGATACGCTGTCCTCGTCTAACTGACCCCAGATAAGCTGACTCTCTGATGTCTGTCAGCTGGCGGCGCTGCAGGTCCGGAGTCTGGAGGTCCAGAAGCTGAAGACCGAACTGAGCGAGCTGCAGACGGCGCGGACGCAGGACCAAGACCAGGTCTGGACCCCGGCCGGCAGAAAGACCCGATCCCGAACCCCGAGATGGGAGTTTTACATGTGAACTTCCTGTGTGCAGGCGCAGCTGGTTCAGGTGCAGCACCTGAGGGAGCTGCAGCAGCGGGCCGGAGACGACCGCAGGGAGCACCTGCAGGCCCGGCTGCAGGAGGAGCAGAGGAGGAGGCAACAGCTGGAGGAGCAGCTGAGGCTTCAGGCCCAGCAGAGCAGCTCCCACATCAGCATGGAGCAGGTAGTGCCAGAGGTCAAAGGTCAGCCAGTACTCGTGTTCACTGAGCTGAGCCTGAACGCATCAGGAGCAATAACGGTGCGTTACTCCTCTAAAAACACTTTGATCTGTCTCTGTGCTGCGTTCAGGGTCAGTGTGAGAAGGTGGTGTCCTCGCTGCACCAGAGGGTGGAGGGTCTAGAAACCAGCCTGAAGGGCGTCCGTCTGGTCCTGCAGGAGAAAGTCCAGCAGCTCAAAGACCAGGTGAGTCTCGGCTCCCCGTCAGCTGATTCCTGGCCCTCAGTCATGTGACGTGTTGTCGTCTCGTCCGCAGCTGAAGAAGAACACGAAGTGCAGCGCTCTGCTGAAGGAGCTGCACGAGGAGAACGCCCAGCTGATGAAGGCCCTGCAGGTCACGGAGCAGCGGCAGAAACAAGCAGAGAAGAAGAACTTCCTGTTGGAGGACCGAGTCAGAGCTCTGAACCAACTGCTGCGGGAGATCGTCCCCGCGGCGCTCGCCTCGTAGACGCAGACGCCTCGCAGACGCCTCGTAGACGCAGACGCCTTTGCAGACGCTTTTGCAGACGCCTCGTAGACGCAGACGCCTCGTAGATGCAGACGCCTCGCAGACGCCTCTGCAGACGCAGACGCCTTTGCAGACGCCTTTGCAGACGCCTTTGCAGACGCCTCGCAGACGCCTTTGCAGACGCCTCGCAGACGCCTTTGCAGACGCAGACGCCTTTGCAGATGCAGACGCCTTTGCAGACGCCACAGACGCCTTTGCAGACGCAGACGCCACAGACGCTGGTCTCAGACCAGTTTCACTGAAGCAGCTTCAGGTTTAAAGAGACATGTTGGATGTTTGTGAACTAATTGATGCTTTTTAAACAGGAAATCAACACGTTTATTATCTGACATTTTCATTCAAATAAGGATTAATCAATAACTGCAGCTCCACAACATAATCAATAACCCTATTTTTTTTCTAATTATGAACCTATAGTTTTTACTTTCAATGAATTCTGCAGATTATTTTCAGTCAGTTTAGTGGACAAAATGGTGAGAATGTTTCAATATATTATATTTATTATAACGCTCAATAAACTGGAGGGAGAAAATACTTTTATAATGTGTTCATAATGTGGTGATTTAATGACGCGGTCAGACTATGAATGTATCCGTGAGGACGTCAGCGTGACTCACAGGTATGAGTGGAGGTGTGTTTGTGGGCGGGGCATCAGCAGCCTCACCTCCAGGCAAACGTCTCTCCTGAAGCTGCTTCACAGGAACTCAACTGTTTAGATGAAGGAAAACCAGACTGACCACACACACACACACACACACACACACTTCAGCCATGAGTATTATGTTCTGGTGTGTTTTATATTTTTTTATTGTTTTTACGGTCAAAGTGAGCTTTAGTGTCTGCAGGAGATCACAAGATCACTTCTGGATTCTGTTTGTCTGTAGTTTTCTCCTCAGAGTGAGACCTCCTGCTCGTCCACCCAGCTTTGATTCTCTTTCCTTTTCAGGTGCAACAAACCAGATCCACCTGTCTGACCTGTAACATGACACCTCCATGACATGACCTGTAACATGACACCTCCATGACATGACACCTCCATGACATGACCTGTAACATGACACCTCCATGACATGACCTGTAACATGACACCTCCATGACATGACACCTCCATGACATGACCTGTAACATGACACCTCCATGACATGACCTGTAACATGACACCTCCATGACATGACCTGTAACATGACCTGTAACATGACACCTCCATGACATGACCTGTAACATGACACCTCCATGACATGACCTGTAACATGACACCTCCATGACATGACCTGTAACATGACACCTCCATGACATGACCTGTAACATTAAATGTCTCACTGGTGTAACTAGTTTGACTAATAAACATGTTTTATTGATAAACAGCTGCAGATTTTATTTATCTATTGATATCTGATGGTACTTTTGATTATTCTCAGTAGCGGTACATATACTGTACTCAGAAGTACATATAGTACTTACTGTACAACAGAGGTATATTTGTTTGGCAGCTTTAGTTCTTTAAAGTTTATGATTATTAAAATATAATCTACATGATTTATAAATATATATAAAGTCATTAAAATGATTTCAACTGAACATTGTGTCAATATATGATACTACAGAATGAGTACTTTTGATTGCTTATCACAGTATTTATACACAGCAGTACTTCAGGTAACGGACTGGAGACGAAACATTTAGAAAAATACACGTTTTATTTCCAAACTGTTCAACTGGGTCATCTGGGCTTTTGGCTCTTGGATGGTTGGACGTCGTGGGCCAATAGGAACGCTCCGTCAGGACACCCCGTGGGCCAATAGGAACGCTCCGTCAGGACACCCCGTGGGCCAATAGGAACGCTCCGTCAGGACACCCCGTGGGCCAATAGGAACGCTCCGTCAGGACACCCCGTGGGCCAATAGGAACGCTCCGTCAGGACACCCCGTGGGCCAATAGGAACGCTCCGTCAGGACACCCCGTGGGCCAATAGGAACGCTCCGTCAGGACACCCCGTGGGCCAATAGGAACGCTCCGTCAGGACACCACGTGCTCCAGGACGCCCTGACGAATCAGCTGCTCACATTTCCAGCGCGGCAGGAAGTGCTGCGGACAGACGGACCGTTACCTACAGTATTAAGTCATTCATGTTGGAGGTTCAGATGAACCTAAATCATTAGAAGTACGTGTACTAGTACTGCGTGTACATGTACCAGCAGAGTACCAGCAGAGAACAAACACAAACCTGGCTGTTCTTCTTCAGCAGGATCACCGTTCCGTCGTCGATCTCGAACTCTCCGTGGTCCTTTAAACACCTCACCTGCAAAACAGCGGCTGTCAGGTACTTGTGTACACAGTACATACTGTAAGCATAAGTACACATTTATAGAAGAGCAGGAAGCATTGGAGAGAATATTCAGCTTTGTTTGCTTTCTTTAAATTATATTTAAATATGAAATCAACATCGAGTGAGAAACCAGATTATTGTGTTTATAAATTAAATAGTAAAAATAGTAAATTTTATAATTTTATTTAAAATAAAGGATATTAATAACTTCTGTTAATTACGATGATGAAGTCGAGACAAACATTTTAAACAGAATTATTAACGTTTAAATAAACCATTTAAAAACTCTTGAATACATAAAAAGACTAACGAGAGCGTGGACTACATTTCCCAGCATGCACGGGGCCTCACCTGGATGTAAAGGCTCTTGGGAGGCTTCATGTCCTGCGTGAGGTCCAGACCCTCGCCGCCCCCCAGAGACCGCATGAAGGAGGCCAGAGACTTCTTGTACTGGCCGAACCACTGCACCTGTGCATCAACAACAGGAAGTGATGTCACTGCACCTGTGCATCAACAACAGGAAGTGATGTCACTGCACCGGTGCATCAACAACAGGAAGTGATGTCACTGCACCTGTGCATCAACAACAGGAAGTGATGTCACTGCACCTGTGCATCAACAACAGGAAGTGATGTCACTGCACCGGTGCATCAACAACAGGAAGTGATGTCACTGCACCTGTGCATCAACAACAGGAAGTGATGTCACTGCACCTGTGCATCAACAACAGGAAGTGATGTCACTGCACCTGTGCATCAACAACAGGAAGTGATGTCACTGCACCTGTGCATCAACAACAGGAAGTGATGTCACTGCACCTGTGCATCAACAACAGGAAGTGATGTCACACTCACCTCCTCCGCACACATGTGGAAGCGCACGTTAGCCGGCAGAACGCTGCCGTACTCCCAGCGCAGAGCGCGCATCCGCAGCAGCCGGTCGTAGCTGTCAGGACCACAAGGTCACACGGTGCACAGGTGAGTCACAGGTGAGTTGTGTGTGTGTCTCTCACAGGTGAGTTGTGCGTGTGTGTGTCTCTCACATGTGAGTGTGTGTGTGTGTCTCTCTCTCACATGTGAGTTGTGCGTGTGTGTGTGTGTCTCTCTCTCACAGGTGAGTTGTGTGTGTGTGTCTCTCTCACATGTGAGTTGTGTGTGTGTGTGTGTGTGTCTCTCACATGTGAGTTGTGTGTGTGTGTGTGTGTGTGTGTCTCTCACAGGTGAGTTGTGCGTGTGTGTGTGTGTGTGTCTCTCACAGGTGAGTTGTGCGTGTGTGTGTCTCTCACAGGTGAGTTGTGTGTGTGTGTGTGTGTGTGTGTGTCTCTCACAGGTGAGTTGTGTGTGTGTGTGTGTCTCTCACAGGTGAGTTGTGTGTGTGTGTGTGTCTCTCACAGGTGAGTTGTGCGTGTGTGTGTCTCTCACATGTGAGTTGTGCGTGTGTGTGTGTCTCTCTCTCACATGTGAGTTGTGTGTGTGTGTGTGTGTGTGTCTCTCACATGTGAGTTGTGCGCGTGTGTGTGTGTGTCTCTCTCTCTCTCACAGGTGAGTTGTGTGTGTGTGTGTGTCTCTCACATGTGAGTTGTGCGTGTGTGTGTCTCTCACATGTGAGTTGTGCGTGTGTGTGTGTCTCTCTCTCACAGGTGAGTTGTGTGTGTGTGTCTCTCTCTCACATGTGAGTTGTGTGTGTGTGTGTGTGTGTGTCTCTCTCTCACATGTGAGTTGTGTGTGTGTGTGTCTCTCTCTCACATGTGAGTTGTGTGTGTGTGTGTGTCTCTCTCTCACATGTGAGTTGTGTGTGTGTGTGTGTCTCTCTCTCACAGGTGAGTTGTGTGTGTGTGTGTGTGTCTCTCACATGTGAGTTGTGCGTGTGTGTGTGTCTCTCTCACATGTGAGTTGTGCGTGTGTGTGTGTCTCTCTCTCACATGTGAGTTGTGCGTGTGTGTGTGTGTCTCTCTCTCACAGGTGAGTTGTGTGTGTGTGTCTCTCTCACATGTGAGTTGTGTGTGTGTGTGTGTGTGTCTCTCACATGTGAGTTGTGTGTGTGTGTGTGTGTGTGTGTCTCTCACAGGTGAGTTGTGCGTGTGTGTGTGTGTGTGTGTCTCTCACAGGTGAGTTGTGCGTGTGTGTGTCTCTCACAGGTGAGTTGTGTGTGTGTGTGTGTGTGTGTGTGTCTCTCACAGGTGAGTTGTGTGTGTGTGTGTGTCTCTCACAGGTGAGTTGTGTGTGTGTGTGTGTCTCTCACAGGTGAGTTGTGCGTGTGTGTGTCTCTCACATGTGAGTTGTGCGTGTGTGTGTGTCTCTCTCTCACATGTGAGTTGTGTGTGTGTGTGTGTGTGTGTCTCTCACATGTGAGTTGTGCGCGTGTGTGTGTGTGTCTCTCTCTCTCTCACAGGTGAGTTGTGTGTGTGTGTGTGTCTCTCACATGTGAGTTGTGCGTGTGTGTGTCTCTCACATGTGAGTTGTGCGTGTGTGTGTGTCTCTCTCTCACAGGTGAGTTGTGTGTGTGTGTCTCTCTCTCACATGTGAGTTGTGTGTGTGTGTGTGTGTGTGTCTCTCTCTCACATGTGAGTTGTGTGTGTGTGTGTCTCTCTCTCACATGTGAGTTGTGTGTGTGTGTGTGTCTCTCTCTCACATGTGAGTTGTGTGTGTGTGTGTGTCTCTCTCTCACAGGTGAGTTGTGTGTGTGTGTGTGTGTCTCTCACATGTGAGTTGTGCGTGTGTGTGTGTCTCTCTCACATGTGAGTTGTGCGTGTGTGTGTGTGTCTCTCTCACATGTGAGTTGTGTGTGTGTGTCTCTCTCTCACATGTGAGTTGTGTGTGTGTGTCTCTCTCTCACATGTGAGTTGTGTGTGTGTGTGTCTCTCTCTCACAGGTGAGTTGTGTGTGTGTGTCTCTCTCTCACAGGTGAGTTGTGTGTGTGTGTCTCTCTCTCACAGGTGAGTTGTGTGTGTGTGTGTCTCTCTCTCTCACATGTGAGTTGTGTGTGTGTGTCTCTCTCACATGTGAGTTGTGTGTGTGTCTCTCTCACATGTGAGTTGTGTGTGTGTCTCTCTCACAGGTGAGTTGTGTGTGTGTGTGTGTGTGTGTCTCTCTCACCGGTGAGTTGTGCGTGTCTCTCTCACCGGTGAGTTGTGCGTGTCTCTCTCACAGGTGAGTTGTGCGTGTCTCTCTCACAGGTGAGTTGTGCGTGTCTCTCTCACAGGTGAGTTGTGTGTGTGTGTGTGTGTGTGTGTGTGTGTGTGTGTGTTTCTCTCACAGGTGAGTTGTGTGTGTGCGTCTCTCTCACAGGTGAGTTGTGTGTGTGTGTGTCTCTCACAGGTGAGTTGTGTGTGTGTGTGTGTCTCTCACAGGTGAGTTGTGTGTGTGCGTGTCTCTCACAGGTGAGTTGTGTGTGTGCGTCTCTCTCACAGGTGAGTTGTGTGTGTGCGTCTCTCTCACAGGTGAGTTGTGCGTGTGTGTGTCTCTCTCACAGGTGAGTTGTGCGTGTGTGTGTCTCTCTCACAGGTGAGTTGTGTGTGTGTTTCTCTCACAGGTGAGTTGTGTGTGTGTGTGTGTGTGTGTGTGTGTGTGTGTCTCTCACAGGTGAGTTGTGTGTGTGCGTCTCTCTCACAGGTGAGTTGTGCGTGTGTGTGTGTCTCTCTCACAGGTGAGTTGTGCGTGTGTGTGTCTCTCTCACAGGTGAGTTGTGCGTGTGTGTGTGTCTCACAGGTGAGTTGTGTGTGTGTGTGTCTCTCACAGGTGAGTTGTGTGTGTCTCTCACAGGTGAGTTGTGTGTGTGTGTGTGTGTCTCTCACAGGTGAGTTGTGTGTGTGTGTGTGTCTCTCACAGGTGAGTTGTGTGTGTGTCTCTCACAGGTGAGTTGTGTGTGTGTGTGTCTCTCACAGGTGAGTTGTGTGTGTGTGTCTCTCACAGGTGAGTTGTGTGTCTCTCACAGGTGAGTTGTGTGTGTGTGTCTCTCACAGGTGAGTTGTGTGTGTGTGTGTCTCTCACAGGTGAGTTGTGTGTGTGTGTGTGTCTCTCACAGGTGAGTTGTGTGTGTGTCTCTCACAGGTGAGTTGTGTGTGTGTGTCTCTCACAGGTGAGTTGTGTGTCTCTCACAGGTGAGTTGTGTGTCTCTCACAGGTGAGTTGTGTGTCTCTCACAGGTGAGTTGTGTGTGTGTGTCTCTCACAGGTAGGCGGTGAGGCAGCGTTGGTTCCTCAACAAGCAGCAGTGACGTAGTTTGATGGAGGGAATGAGTTCAGCTCGACCTTCAGCCTTCGCCTCGTTACTGCAACAGATCAATCAATATCACATGTATTGATCACTTATCAATATCACATGTATTGATCACTTATCAATATCACATGTATTGATCACTTATCAATATCACATGTATTGATCACTTATCAATATCACATGTATTGATCACTTATCAATATCACATGTATTGATCACTTATCAATATCACATGTATTGATCACTTATCAATATCACATGTATTGATCACTTATCAATATCACATGTATTGATCACTTAACATCAATCAACACTGTGACCAATGTAAACACAAACAACATCAACAATGAAAGCACAAACCCACAAACAACGTAAACAAGTACACAACATAAACAAGTACACAACGTAAACAAGTACACAACATACACAACATAAACAAGTACACAACATAAACAAGTACACAACGTAAACAAGTACACAACGTAAACAAGTACACAACGTACACAACGTAAACAAGTACACAACGTAAACAAGTACACAACGTAAACAAGTACACAACATAAACAAGTACACAACGTACACAACATAAACAAGTACACAACGTAAACAAGTACACAACGTACACAACATAAACAAGTACACAACATAAACAAGTACACAACGTACACAACGCAAACAAGTACACAACGTAAACAAGTACACAACGTAAACAAGTACACAACGTAAACAAGTACACAACATAAACAAGTACACAACGTACACAACATAAACAAGTACACAACGTAAACAAGTACACAGCAGGAGACTCACACGTCCGTCTGGTTCTGCTCATAAAGAGCCTCCATCTCCTGCAGAACCTGCCGCAGCCCGTCTTCCTGAGGACAGATAGATGTATGTATGTATGTATGTATGTATATATATATATATATATATATATATATATATATATATATATATATATGTATACACATGTATGTATAGCAGAGGTCCCCCTGAACAGCACTGCAGTGGAATTTCAATATACAATCTAAGGATCAGTTTCTATAGCTGTTTGAATATTGTGAAATTATGAATATGATTATGAAATTTAAGCTGACTTTGAATGCAATTTTCTCCTAAACTGTACAGTAATATTTTGAGGCCATGTACATGGGCATAGCAGAGGTCACCCTGAACAAGCCTGCAGTGGAATATTTATGTACAAGTCTATGGATCTGTTTTTATAGCTGTTTGAATATTGTGACATTGAGCTGGCCCCCGTACCGTAACACCTTGAATAGAGGTGCATTTAGAATTGCAACTGCGGCTCACTCGGCGAATGTGGGCTCACTTGACCGCAGTATGTATATATATATATATATATATATATATATATATATATATATATATATATATATATATATATATATATATATACCGGACGGGTCACTCACGTTAAAAGCGGGCAGCTGTCCGTCGGTCATCCGGTGCAGCTCCCGGATTAACTCCACCGCTTTCTCGCAGAACATCCCGGTTCCGTTAAACCTGGTTCCGTTAAACCTGGTTCCGTTAAACCCGGTTCCGTTAAACCTGGTTCCGTTAAACCGGCAGAACGTTTGATATTCGCTGAACCAGATAAACTAACAGACTCTCGCTGGTTTTCGCGGTAAAAATCGTAGCGTTATGATGACGCGTTATGATGACGCGTTGTGATGACGCGTTGTGATGACGCGTCGCTCCGGCTGCCGCGTTGGGACAAACTTCAAACTTCCGCGAAGCGAACCGGTTTAAATCACCGCTTAACGTCCCGGTAACGATGCTGTGAAGCCGCTGATCCACCGGACGGACCGGTAAGAACCGGCTTTTCTTCACGAGTTACGGGTTGAAGCACAAATAAGCCGTTCATCGCGGTATCGATCCCGCAGCCTGACTTCCGGTAAACAGGCAGTCCGAGTTCTGCTGTCGCTTCCTGTTATGTAGATTAGCTTCGATGCTACGTTCGTTAGCTAGAATGCTGCGTTCAAGTGAAAGAAAAGGGAATCTGAAAAGGTAAATATATGTTTCTGAGTTTAACACCTACAGTAACTAACTAGTCAGATCTAGTCAGACCCTAACTCCTACCTCCTAATCCCTAACACCTACCTCCTAACCTCTACCCCCTACCTCCTAACCTCTACCTCCTGCCCCTACCTCCTAACACCTACCCCCTACCTCCTAACCTCTACCTCCTGCCCCTACCACCTAACACCTACCTCCTAACACCTACCCCCTACCTCCTAACACCTACCTCATAACACCTACCCCCTACCTCCTAACACCTACCTCCTAACACCTAACCCCTACCTCCTAACACCTAACCCCTACCTCCTAC
>NC_136602.1:532500-542500 GCF_910589615.1 Taurulus bubalis
ATTTCATTTACAGGAAGTCCTCCTGACGCTCTGATCTTAGAGTCTCCCTTCACCAACATCAGAGAGGAGGCCAGGAGCCACCCCTTCTCCATGGTACCTGTAGACCTGAACCAGTCCTAACTATAGACCTGAACCAGTCCTAACTATAGACCTGAACCAGTCCTAACTATAGACCTGAACCAGTCCTAACTATAGACCTGATCCAGACCTGATCCAGTCCTAACTATAGACCTGATCCAGTCCTAGCTATAGACCTGAACCAGACCTGATCCAGTCCTAACTAGACCTGATCCAGACCTGAACCAGTTCTAACTCTAGACCTGAACCAGTCCTAACTCTAGACCTGAACCAGTCCTAACTCTAGACCTGAACCAGTCCTAACTCTAGACCTGAACCAGACCTAACTATAGACCTGAACCAGACCTGATCCAGTCCTAACTATAGTCCTAACTCTAGACCTGAACCAGACCTGATCCAGTCCTAACTATAGTCCTAACTCTAGACCTGAACCAGACCTGATCCAGTCCTAACTATAGACCTGAACCAGTCCTAACTATAGACCTGAACCAGACCTGATCCAGATCTAACTCTAGACCTGATCCAGATCTAACTATAGACCTGAACCAGACCTAACTCTAGACCTGAACCAGACCTGATCCAGATCTAACTATAGACCTGATCCAGATCTAACTCTAGACCTGAACCAGTCCTAACTCTAGACCTGAACCAGTCCTAACTATAGACCTGATACTGATCTAACTATAGACCTGATCCAGATCTAACTATAGACCTGATCCAGATCTAACTATAGACCTGATCCAGACCTGATCCAGTCCTAGCTATAGTCCTAACTCTAGACCTGAACCAGACCTGATCCAGTCCTAACTATAGTCCTAACTCTAGACCTGAACCAGACCTGATCCGGATCTAACTCTAGACCTGATCCAGACCTAACTCTAGACCTGAACCAGACCTAACTCTAGACCTGAACCAGTCCTAACTCTAGACCTGAACCAGTCCTAACTCTAGACCTGAACCAGTCCTAACTCTAGACCTGAACCAGTCCTAACTCTAGACCTGAACCAGTCCTAACTATAGACCTGATCCAGATCTAACTATAGACCTGATCCAGATCTAACTATAGACCTGATCCAGACCTGAACCAGTCCTAACTATAGACCTGAACCAGTCCTAACTATAGACCTGAACCAGTCCTAGCTATAGACCTGAACCAGTCCTAACTCTAGACCTGAACCAGATCTAACTCTAGACCTGAACCAGATCTAACTCTAGACCTGAACCAGATCTAACTCTAGACCTGAACCAGTCCTAACTCTAGACCTGAACCAGTCCTAACTCTAGACCTGAACCAGTCCTAACTCTAGACCTGAACCAGTCCTAACTCTAGACCTGAACCAGTCCTAACTCTAGACCTGATCCAGATCTAACTATAGACCTGATCCAGATCTAACTATAGACCTGATCCAGACCTGATCCAGTCCTAACTATAGACCTGAACCAGATCTAACTATAGACCTGAACCAGATCTAACTATAGACCTGATCCAGATCTAACTATAGACCTGATCCAGATCTAACTATAGACCTGTTCCAGATCTAACTATAGACCTGTTCCAGATCTAACGATAGACCTGATCCAGATCTAACTATAGACCTGATCCAGACCTGATCCAGTCCTAACTCTAGACCTGATCCAGATCTAACTATAGACCTGAACCAGTCCTAACTATAGACCTGAACCAGACCTGATCCGGATCTAACTCTAGACCTGATCCAGATCTAACTCTAGACCTGAACCAGTCCTAACTCTAGACCTGAACCAGTCCTAACTCTAGACCTGAACCAGTCCTAACTCTAGACCTGAACCAGTCCTAACTCTAGACCTGATCCAGATCTAACTATAGACCTGATCCAGATCTAACTATAGACCTGATCCAGACCTGATCCAGTCCTAACTATAGACCTGAACCAGATCTAACTATAGACCTGAACCAGATCTAACTATAGACCTGATCCAGATCTAACTATAGACCTGATCCAGATCTAACTATAGACCTGTTCCAGATCTAACTATAGACCTGTTCCAGATCTAACGATAGACCTGATCCAGATCTAACTATAGACCTGATCCAGACCTGATCCAGTCCTAACTCTAGACCTGATCCAGATCTAACTATAGACCTGAACCAGTCCTAACTATAGACCTGAACCAGACCTGATCCGGATCTAACTCTAGACCTGATCCAGATCTAACTCTAGACCTGATCCAGATCTAACTATAGACCTGAACCAGACCTAACTCTAGACCTGAACCAGACCTGATCCAGTCCTAACTATAGACCTGAACCAGTCCTAACTCTAGACCTGAACCAGTCCTAACTATAGACCTGATCCAGATCTAACTATAGACCTGATCCAGATCTAACTATAGACCTGATCCAGATCTAACTATAGACCTGATCCAGACCTGATCCAGTCCTAACTATAGACCTGAACCAGTCCTAACTATAAACCTGAACCAGTCCTAGCTATAGACCTGATCCAGTCCTAACTATAGACCTGATCAGGTCATAACTATAGACCTGATCCAGTCCTAGCTATAAACCTGAACCAGTCCTAACTATAGACCTGAACCAGTTCTAACCTTAGACCTTGTTGTGTGTTCAGGTCTACAGATTCCTGCCCGGCTTTGATTGGTTCTTCCTGGACTCCATCACAGCCAACGACATCCACTTCGCCAGCGACGAGAAGTATGCTTCCTTCCTTCTGGTTTCCTTCCTTCCTTCTGGTTTCCTTCCTCATTTGTGGTTTCCTTCCTTATTTGTGGTTTCCTTCCTTCTTTTTGGTTTCCTTCCTTCTTTTTGGTTTCCTTCCTTCTGGTTTCCTTCCTTCCTTTTGGTTTCCTTTTGATTTTGGAGAGAATCATAGAAATCAGAAGAGAAAAACCCAACAACTAAAGTAGAACACATGTTCTATTAATATGTTTACATTCATATATGTATATTTACCCGTGGATATCCTCTCCTCAGTGTTTACATATATATATATATATATATATATATATATATATATATATATATATATATATATATATATATATATATATATATATATATATATATATATATATATATATATTTATATTTACCCGTGGATATCCTCTCCTCAGTGTGCACCACATCTCCTGCCCCGTGTTGATCCTCCACGCTGAGGACGACGGCGTGGTTCCTTTCCATCTGGGTAAAAAGGTAAGCGAGGTCCAGACGGGTCGGCGGTTCAAGGGCCGTGACGCAGTGATGTCACCGTTTCCTCTGCAGCTCTACAGCCAGGCGTCCCGGTCCAAGAGCCTCAGCGGCCACAAGGTGCAGTTCGTCCCCTTCGCCTCGGCTCTGGCCTACAAGCACAAGTTGATCTACAGGAGCCCCGAGCTGCCCGGCGTCCTCAGGTACTTCCTGTCTGCCCGCCGTCCTCAGGTACTTCCTGTCTGCCCGGCGTCCTCAGGTACTTCCTGTCCCTGCAGGGAAAACACAAATACTTCAGCCGAGGGGTTCTTTTATTGGGATCAACACAAACATCGAGGACCAATCGGCTGCTCTGGAGAACAGGGATCTATAAATGAATCAGTTACTCGTCGACCCAAACGTAATCAATCGATGTTTTGAAGTGAAAATCAAGTCTTTTTAATGCAAAAATGACAACCAGAGAAATTTCACAGAGTTTCCAGCCTCTAAATGTGGAGATTTTCTGTTTGATTTGAAATGAAAGTGAAGATATTTAAATGAAGATATTTAAAGGTCTTCGGACCGTTTGTCGTTGCAGTGATTTCTTCGCTCGGCAGCAGACGGACGCCTGAAGACGCTTCATTAATATTCTGGACTGAACCACAGACCCTGATTCTGCTCACTTCCTGTTTCCATTCGGAGGAGGAGGAGGAGGAGGAGGAGGAGGAGGAGGAGGAGGAGGAGGAGGAGGAGGAGGAGGAGGAGGAGGAGGAGGAGGAGGAGGAGGAGGAGGAGGAGGAGGAGGAGGAGGAGGAGGAGGAGGAGGAGGAGGAGGAGGAGGAGGAGGAGGAGGAGGCTTTCCTTTTGAAATATTTAAATCTTCTTGATTCTTTAACACGCGTGAGTTTTAATAATTGTGCTCTCAGTTTTAAGGCCTGTTACGACTTGAATTATGAATTAAAGATTTATTGTTTTATGTAACTGGTTGTTTTTTTTGGATAAGCGAAAGGAAAAATAAATGACATCATCAAAGGATAAAATATTATTCAACAGACGTGAGCAGATGCAGCATTTAATAAACTGATAATAGTTTTAGACGGTATCAAATGTAATAAAAAAATGAGTCTTAATAATTATGAAAAGCCAGAATAGTTCAAATATCTTAAGTGACTCAACAGGGTAATATTAATACAGGGTAATATTAATACAGGGTAATATTAATACAGGGTTATATTAATAAAGGATTATTTTTATCTTATTTGATCTTTAACAGCAAAGTGATTGCGGGTTTTCTTTTATTCCACCGAGTGACTCATCTCAACACGACCCATCTTTGTCTGCGTCCTGACGTCATCTCGCAGCGTCAGGCGACGCGGCTCGTATTTCCGGTTTCCGAATAAAAAACGCCTCCAAACAGAGAGAAGTTTTCCCAGCGGGGTTCCTCGTGCAGATCGAGGTGTTCCCGGGCTTCAGGTGTTCACTTTATACTTTACTACCTCTCAGATTAACTGTAGTACTTTATACTTTACTACCTCTCAGATTACCTGTAGTACTTTATACTTTACTACCTCTCAGAGTACCTGTAGTACTTTATACTTTACTACCTCTCAGAGTACCTGTAGTACTTTATGCTTTACTACCTCACAGAGTACCTGTAGTACTTTTTACTTTACTACCTCTCAGAGTACCTGTAGTACTTTATACTTTACTACCTCACAGAGTACCTGTAGTACTTTTTACTTTACTACCTCTCAGAGGTACTAGTAGTACTTTATACTACGTTTGTCTGACGGCTTTAGTTTCTTTAAAACACGGTTGGTCAGAATCCTCTGACTCCTGTTCGGATGTGTATACATCTTGTGTACTCTGTGTACTCTGCAGCATGTCCACCACTACTCAGAAGCACAGGGACTTTGTGTATACATCTTGTGTACTTTGTGTACTCTGTGTACTCTGCAGCATGTCCACCACCACTCAGAAGCACAGGGACTTTGTGTATACATCTTGTGTACTTTGTGTACTCTGTGTACTCTGCAGCATGTCCACCACCACTCAGAAGCACAGGGACTTTGTGTATACATCTTGTGTACTTTGTGTACTCTGTGTACTCTGCAGCATGTCCACCACCACTCAGAAGCACAGGGACTTCGTGGGCGAGCCGATGGGCGAGAAGTCGCTGACGGCTCTGTCGGGCATCAGGGAGATCCTGGGGGAGAAGCTGAAGCAGCAGGGCTTCGACAAGGTACAGGAACGTGTAGTAGTACACATAGTACAAGTTGAAGGACAGCGCCGCCTACAGGCCGCAGTGATCTCACAACATGAGGCTGGTTTTGAAATCCTCTCAGATGTTTTTTTATTACAAATAACTTTATTGTTGATTTATTCATTTACTCTTGTGTTTTTTACTATGTATTTCCTGTGTTTTGACCGTGTATTTCCTGTGTTTCCTGAGTCCTCAGGCCTACATGGTTCTGGGTCAGTTCCTGCTGCTGAAGAAAGACTGCGAGATGTTCGCCGAGTGGCTGAAAGACGCCAGCGGGGCGAACTCCCGTCAGGCCGGCGTCTGCACCCGGTGTCTGAAGGAGTGGTCCGACGCCTTCCTCTGAGGCCCCGCCCCGCCCCCCCCCCGCGTTGCTCCTGAAGTGCCAATAAAAGCTTTAGTTCTGAACAGCGGTGGTGCGTTCAGGGTCTCTGAAGAAGTCTGTGAAACATTAAATCACGTCTTCTTTTACCATTTGTCAGTTTTCTTTCTTTTTAGACCAAAATAAGTTTATTCAGTTTTCAAAAGAAAAAATGTGACTCACTAACCAGAAGGGAAACGACACCAACGGTGTACTGCAAGGGAAAGATGGGGTCTGATGGGTCCATTAGGGCCTGATGGGTCCACTGGGGCCTGATGGGTCCACTAGGGTCTGATGGGTCCACTGGGGTCCACTGGGGCCTGATGGGTCCACTGAGGTCTGATGGGTCCACTGGGGCCTACTGGGGTCTGATGGGTCCACTAGGGTCCATTAGGACCTGATGCGTCCACTAGGGCCTGATGCGTCCACTAGGGTCTGATGGGTCTGATGGGTCCACTAGGGTCCATTAGGGCCTGATGGGTCCACTGGGGCCTGATGGGTCCACTAGGGTCTGATGGGTCCACTGGGGTCCACTGGGGCTTGATGGGTCCACTGAGGTCTGATGGGTCCACTGGGGCCTACTGGGGTCTGATGGGTCCACTAGGGTCCATTAGGACCTGATGCGTCCACTAGGGCCTGATGCGTCCACTAGGGTCTGATGGGTCCACTGGGGTCTGATGGGTCCACTAGGGTCCATTAGGGCCTGATGGGTCCACTGGGGTCCATTAGGGCCTGATGGGTCCACTGGGGTCTGATGGGGTCTGATGGGTCCACTGGGGTCTGATGGGTCCACTGGGGTCCATTAGGGCCTGATGGGTCCACTGGGGTCCATTAGGGCCTGATGGGTCCACTGGGGTCTGATGGGGTCTGATGGGTCCACTGGGGTCTGATGGGGCCTGATGGGTCCACTGGGGCCTGATGGGTCCACTGGGGTCCACTGGGGCCTGATGGGTCCACTGGGGCCTACTGGGGTCTGATGGGTCCACTAGGGTCCATTAGGGCCTGATGCGTCCACTAGGGTCTGATGGGTCCACTGGGGCCTACTGGGGTCTGATGGGTCCACTGGGGCCTACTGGGGTCTGATGGGTCCACTGGGGCCTACTGGGGTCTGATGGGTCCACTGGGGCCTACTGGGGTCTGATGGGGCCTGATGGGTCCACTAGGGTCTGATGGGTCCACTGGGGTCTGATGGGTCCACTGGGGCTACTTGGGTCTGAATCGTCCACTAGGGTCCATTAGGGCCTGATGCGCCCACTAGGGTCTGATGGGCCCACTGGGGTCTGATGGGTCCACTAGGGTCCATTAGGGCCTGATGGGTCCACTGGGGCCTGATGGGTCCACTAGGGTCTGATGGGTCCACTAGGCTCCATTAGGGCCTGATGGCTCCATTAGGGCCTGATGGCTCCATTAGGGCCTGATGGGTCCACTGGGGTCCATTAGGGCCTGATGGGTCCACTGGGGTCCACTAGGGCCTGATGGGTCCACTAGGGCCTGATGGGTCCACTGGGGTCCATTAAGGCCTGATGGGTCCACTAGGGCCTGATGGGTCCACTGGGGTCCATTAGGGCCTGATGGGTCCACTGGGGCCTGATGGGTCCACTGGGGCCTACTGGGGTCTGATGGGTCCACTAGGGTCCATTAGGGCCTGATGCGTCCACAAGGGTCTGATGGGTCCACTAGGGTCCATTAGGGCCTGATGGGTCCACTGGGGCCTGATGGGTCCACTAGGGTCTGATGGGTCTACTAGGGTCCACTAGGGCCTGATGGGTCCACTGGGGCCTGATGGGTCCACTGGGGTCCATTAGGGCCTGATGGGTCCACTAGGGTCTGATGGGTCCACTGGGGTCCAGCTTTAGTTCTGAACAGCGGTGGTGCGTTCAGGGTCTCTGAAGAAGTCTGTGAAACATTAAATCACGTCTTCTTTTACCATTTGTCAGTTTTCTTTCTTTTTCGACCAAAATAAGTTTATTCAGTTTTCAAAAGAAAAAATGTGACTCACTAACCAGAAGGGAAACGACACCAACGGTGTACTGCAAGGGAAAGATGGGGTCTGATGGGTCCATTAGGGCCTGATGGGTCCACTGGGGCCTGATGGGTCCACTAGGGTCTGATGGGTCCACTGGGGCCTACTGGGGTCTGATGGGTCCACTAGGGTCCATTAGGACCTGATGCGTCCACTAGGGCCTGATGCGTCCACTAGGGTCTGATGGGTCCACTGGGGTCTGATGGGTCCACTAGGGTCCATTAGGGCCTGATGGGTCCACAGGGGGCCATTAGGGCCTGATGGGTCCACTGGGGTCTGATGGGGTCTGATGGGCCTGATGGGTCCACTGGGGTCCACTGGGGCTTACTGGGGTCTGATGGGTCCACTAGGGTCCATTAGGGCCTGATGCGTCCACTAGGGTCTGATGGGTCCACTAGGGTCTGATGGGTCAACTGGGGCCTACTGGGGTCTGATGGGTCCACTAGGGCCTACTGGGGTCTGATGGGTCCACTGGGGTCTGATGGGTCCACTGGGGCCTGATGGGTCCACTAGGGTCTGATGGGTCCACTGGGGCTACTTGGGTCTGAATGGTCCACTAGGGTCCATTAGGGCCTGATGCGCCCACTAGGGTCTGATGGGCCCACTGGGGTCTGATGGGTCCACTAGGGTCCATTAGGGCCTGATGGGTCCACTGGGGCCTGATGGGTCCACTAGGGTCTGATGGGTCCACTAGGCTCCATTAGGGCCTGATGGCTCCATTAGGGCCTGATGGGTCCACTGGGGTCCACTAGGGCCTGATGGGTCCACTAGGGCCTGATGGGTCCACTGGGGTCCATTAAGGCCTGATGGGTCCACTAGGGCCTGATGGGTCCACTGGGGTCCATTAGGGCCTGATGGGTCCACTGGGGCCTGATGGGTCTGATGGGTCTGATGGGTCCACTGGGGCCTGATGGGTCTGATGGGTCCACTGGGGCCTACTGGGGTCTGATGGGTCCACTAGGGTCCATTAGGGCCTGATGCGTCCACAAGGGTCTGATGGGTCCACTAGGGTCCATTAGGGCCTGATGGGTCCACTGGGGCCTGATGGGTCCACTAGGGTCTGATGGGTCTACTAGGGTCCATTAGGGCCTGATGGGTCCACTAGGGCCTGATGGGTCCACTGGGGTCCATTAGGGCCTGATGGGTCCACTAGGGTCTGATGGGTCCACTGGGGTCCATTAGGGTCTGATGGGTCCACTGGGGCCTGATGGGTCCACTAGGGCCTGTTGGGTCAATTTGGGCCTGATGGGTCCACTAGGGTCCATTAGGGCCTGATGGGTCCACTAGGGTCTGATAGGTCCACTGGGGCCTGATGGGTCCACTAGGGTCTGATGGGTCCACTAGGGTCCATTAGGGCCTGATGGGTCCACTGGGGCCTGATGGGTCCACTAGGGTCCATTAGGGCCTGATGGGTCCACTGGGGTCCATTAGGGCCTGATGGGTTTCCCCCTTCTGGTCTCACTGGTGTCTCTTACTGGTGTCTCTCACTGGTCTTACTGGTGTCTCTCACTGGTCTCACTGGTGTCTCTTACTGGTCTCACTGGTGTCTCTTACTGGTCTTACTGGTTTCCCCCTTCTGGTCTCACTGGTGTCTCTTACTGGTCTCACTGGTGTCTCTCACTGGTCTTACTGGTGTCTCTTACTGGTCTCACTGGTGTCTCTTACTGGTGTCTCTCACTGGTCTCACTGGTGTCTGATGGGTCCACTAGGGTCTGATGGGTCCACTAGGGTCCATTAGGGCCTGATGGGTCCACTGGGGCCTGATGGGTCCACTAGGGTCCACTGGGGCCTGATGGGTCCACTAGGGTCCATTAGGGCCTGATGGGTCCACTGGGGTCCATTAGGGCCTGATGGGTTTCCCCCTTCTGGTCTCACTGGTGTCTCTTACTGGTCTCACTGGTGTCTCTTACTGGTGTCTCTCACTGGTCTTACTGGTGTCTCTTACTGGTCTCACTGGTGTCTCTTACTGGTCTCACTGGTGTCTCTTACTGGTGTCTCTCACTGGTCTCACTGGTGTCTCTTACTGGTCTCACTGGTGTCTCTTACTGGTGTCTCTTACTGGTCTCACTGGTGTCTCTCACTGGTCTCACTGTCTCTTACTGGTCTCACTGGTGT
>NC_136602.1:547500-553458 GCF_910589615.1 Taurulus bubalis
TAAAGATAATAGTAATAGTAATAATAAAGATAATAGTAATAATAAAGATAATAGTAATAGTAAAGATAATAGTAATAGTAAAGATAATAGTAATAGTAATAATAAAGATAATAATAATAATAATAAAGATAATAGTAATAGTAATAGTAATAATAAAGATAATAGTAATAATAAAGATAATAGTAATAATAAAGATAATAGTATAATAGTGATAATAGTAATAGTAATAGACAGGGCAGATGAAGCAGCATGAAGCTAAAGATGCTGTGAGCTCTCTCTTATTCAGGTCAACTCAAAGACAACATTAGTGTGTGCCACTCAGCCGCTCGCATTAGAGCCTTTTACCAGCGACCTCTGACCCCGGCCGACTGCACGATGATTACAGGCTGACAGGACCGTATCATGCAGCTTTCACATCAACCTCTAAGAAGCTATTTCCAAACAAAACAAACACGCGTGGCCGCAGAGAGCGCGGGCTTTAAAACACCGGCACTTAGCATTAACAAGAAGTCTCCACCCAGGAGGCTGGGGTAATCTCCACGGACTCCTGAGAGGAGGACCGTCCATTAGGGACCAGTTAATTCAGTAATCACGAAAAGACATTTATGGACGTAACGAGCTGATCCCGGTCAGAGGAGGAGAAACATGTCGGCCTCCGGAATGAACGGAGATAATAACCCCCAAGATTAAGTGGGACATTATCCCACACGGACATAATTGCTTGTATGAACTACTTTATAAAGGATTGGATTAGAAGAGAGAGAGCCGGCGTTTACAACACAGGACCTACATGTGGGTCCTACATACATATATATAAATACATAAAAATATATATATATATATATATATATATATATATATATACACACACACACACACACACACACAGCTACAGTGGTATTAGAGCAGCACAGAAGACAACATCTGGCAGCTGAGGGGTTCACATCTGGATCTATATCGTAATAATAATAATAATAAAGAAGTTGCTCTGGTTCTTTTGGTTATATGTGTGTGTGTGTGTGTGTGTATATATAAATATATATCAAAATTGTTTTTCACAAATACACTACATGTATTATTGGTATTTTTCCCTATTAGCTTATTTTCTCATTGCACAGCTCCTGTCTTCCTCTGTTGCTCTGCTTCAGCCTGCAGCGCTGCTTTCAATGCAGCTGGTTTAAAGGAGAGCTCTTATCCAATCATATTTCACCTCTATGTCTCTATGGAAGAAGAGCGCCTCTAGCTGGTCTTTGCAGATTGAAGTACACGGAGAGTGGACGTTATCATAGTCTTCAACCAATCAGATCTTTAGTTTGACATGCTGGGTGTATTCTTTGACGTGCAGCGCCAGCGGGTGGCCTGGAAGTACGTCACCATTAACATGCACTGTGATTGGTCAGTGGGCCAGCGTGACTTTAATATCAAGCGTTGCTAGCTCACATTCTAGCAATGTGAGCTAGCCTCTCCCACCACCTCCACAGCGCAACAAACAGAGACAGCAGAGAGACCGCGCGAGCTAGCAGCGCGATCTAGCAGCGCGAGCTAGCGGACAGCAGGGAGTTTGGCTGCTCGCGAGCGCTTGCTAGCAGCTGCTGATATCCTTCCTTCTGATCGTGGCTTGTTCTCTTGTGTGTGCGGCGTTTTGGTGCCGTGGTTTTGTTGGATTGTTTTGTCATGTTTTGTTATCACTACATGGATGGTTCTTGTTGATGTGGACTACATGTCTGTTAATGACGAGAGAGACATGTGGACTACATGTCTGTTAATGACGCAGCATCCCGTCATGCGCGTGTTTATGTAAACGATATCAGACGCCACAGAAGGCCCAGGTAGAAAATGCACGGCCCGCCACTGCCTGTAGTATACTGACAGTAGAACATGTTCCTCTGGGTTCCCTCTGCCTGTCGTATACTGACAGTAGAACATGTTCCTCTGGGTTCCCTCTGCCTGTAGTATACTGACAGTAGAACATGTTCCTCTGGGTTCCCTCTGCCTGTCGTATTGAAGGTAATCAGCAGTGTGTTTGGTCTCCGGCTTCATGGCCGTTATAATCCTCCATATTGTTTAATCCTCCATGTTGGCGGTGTCCGTTGGGGAAATCAGAGCGGGTTCTCCGAGGAGGAGAACCATGTGAGCGGCTTCAGGGATTAAAGAGATGAGGTCTCTAATGTAATGAAGTGATGAGGATCATGTTCAGGATGAGACCTCGTTCAGGGCTAACGTCGGCAGACACGTCTTCTTCGTTGCATTTGAGTGGAATTGTCAGAATTAGCAAATGGACTCTTGACCATTGACCTCTAACCGGTTCCTCTTAAGGATCCCGAGTGGAACCACAATGCCTCCAGGAACCACTTCATTTACATCTGATGCTGGTTCATGTTCAGGGAAATCTGTTCCTCAAGACATCACAACATTTCAGGGGAAATGTTGTGCAGCGATACCTCAGTCACGATATTATATTATCATGATACCTCAGTCACGATATTATATTATTACGATACCTCAGTCACGATATTATATTATTACGATACCTCAGTCACTATATTATATTATCATGATACCTAAGTCACTATATTATATTATCATGATACGATCTAGGCCGACTGGTAGGAGACCCCGGGGAAGACCGAGGACACGCTGGAGGGATTATATCTCCCGGCTGGCCTTGGAACGCCTCGGGATCCCCCAGAATGAGCTGGAAAGTGTTGCGGGTGAGAGGGAAGCCTGGGTCGGCCTGCTGAACCTGCTGCCACCGCGACCCGACCCCGGATAAGCGGCTGATAATGGATGGATGGATGGATGGATCTAGGCCGATGATGATCTGCAGTAAAACGTTTTTCCACACGACCTCGTACCTTCATCGGTGCCGTCCATGATGGACACGCTGTCGTCCCGGGACAGGAAGGGAGACTCGGTGAACAGCGCCCTCACCTGGACACAGAGGGAAGCACAGCGAGTTTAGCACGGATTGAAATATCTCCTCTGTCCACCAGGTCCAAGAAATGACATAAAATGATACGGACGGCCTCAAACGTGTCCACGTCATTCATATCCTAGTAATGGGGTTCAGTGCTTATGTCAGGGACTTCAACATTTTAGGAAATCCTCACTGTCCAGATCAACCCCTCTCTCTTGTCTGCACAGTAACCGCTGGTTAGCTTAGCTTAGCATAAACAATGGAAACAGAGGGAAACTGCTCTGAGGGAGCCGCTCAAACTCACATGAATCAAACCTCTCAGGAGGTTTTACCAGAGCAGCGACAGAAAGTGGATTATTACACTGTTTATTATATTTTACAGTCATGATCATAATCATTTCATTCATGGGAACATACACTTACTTATGTGTATCCTTTATGTCTCTACAACACTAATATTGTTTGATGAATTATTCATATTTTCAGAGGCACATTTGGAATAAAAATCACTTTACATGTAAATAATATATATTGTTCTGCTGTATTTGAACAGTTTATAATATGTGGAGACATTATCACTATATATTTGTAAATTCATACACACGTTGTATTTTGTGTCCTGGCAGCTTTATACTTCATTAAACTGACTAACGGCTGAGTTTGTGCTGAAATCAAGAGAAACCACAGAAGTCCGTTTAAAAGCTTGAACTAAACTCATGAAATGACATTATATTTGCATAACATGTTATATATACATGTGATGTACATACTGTATGTTTATATGTAGCAAATTAAAAGTTCTAGTTTAATCCAAACTGTCTGCTCTTTTGCAAATTGTACTAATCATTTTACTTTTAACGTGTTTTTCGGACACTTTTCACATACTTTTCTGTTACACCTGAACATGTCACATTGGGGATGTCTGTGTGGTTACATACATGTGATGTCTGTGTGGTTACATACATGTGATGTCTGTGTGGTTACATACATGTGATGTCTGTGTGGTTACATACATGTGATGTCCATGTGGCTACATACATGTGATGTCCGTGTGGTTACATACATGTGATGTCCGTGTGGTTACATACATGTGATGTCTGTGTGGTTACATACATGTGATGTCCGTGTGGGTACATACATGTGATGTCTGTGTGGTTACATACATGTGATGTCTGTGTGGTTACATACATGTGATGTCTGTGTGGGTACATACATGTGATGTCTGTGTGGTTACATACATGTGATGTCTGTGTGGTTACATACATGTGATGTCTGTGTGGTTACATATATGTGATGTCTGTGTGGTTAGATATATGTGATGTCCGTGTGGCTACATACATGTGATGTCTGTGTGGTTACATACATGTGATGTCTGTGTGGTTACATATATGTGATGTCTGTGTGGTTAGATATATGTGATGTCCGTGTGGTTACATACATGTGATGTCTGTGTGGTTAGATATATGTGATGTCCGTGTGGCTACATACATGTGATGTCTGTGTGGTTACATACATGTCTGTGTGGTTACATACATGTGATGTCTGTGCGTTTCATACATGTGATGTTCGTGTGGTTACATACATGTCTGTGTGGTTACATACATGTGATGTCTGTGTGGTTACATACATGTGATGTCTGTGTGGTTACATACATGTGATGTCCGTGTGGTTACATACATGTGATGTCCGTGTGGTTACATACATGTGATGTCCGTGTGGTTACATACATGTGATGTCCATGTGGTTACATACATGTGATGTCTGTGTGGTTACATACATGTGATGTCCGTGTGGTTACATACATGTGATGTCTGTGTGGTTACATACATGTGATGTCCGTGTGGTTACATACATGTGATGTCTGTGTGGTTACATACATGTGATGTCTGTGTGGTTACATACATGTGATGTCCGTGTGGTTACATACATGTGATGTCTGTGTGGCTACATACATGTGATGTCTGTGTGGTTACATACATGTGATGTCCATGTGGTTACATACATGTGATGTCCGTGTGGTTACATACATGTGATGTCTGTGTGGTTACATACATGTAATGTCTGTGTGGCTACATACATGTGATGTCTGTGTGGCTACATACATGTGATGTCTGTGTGGTTACATACATGTGATGTCTGTGTGGTTACATATATGTGATGTCTGTGTAGTTAGATATATGTGATGTCCGTGTGGCTACATACATGTGATGTCTGTGTGGTTACATACATGTGATGTCTGTGTGGTTACATATATGTGATGTCTGTGTGGTGAGATATATGTGATGTCCGTGTGGTTACATACATGTGATGTCTGTGTGGCTAGATATATGTGATGTCCGTGTGGCTACATACATGTGATGTCTGTGTGGTTACATACATGTCTGTGTGGTTACATACATGTGATGTCTGTGCGTTTCATACATGTGATGTTCGTGTGGTTACATACATGTCTGTGTGGTTACATACATGTGATGTCTGTGTGGTTACATACATGTGATGTCTGTGTGGTTACATACATGTGATGTCCGTGTGGTTACATACATGTGATGTCCGTGTGGTTACATACATGTGATGTCCGTGTGGTTACATACATGTGATGTCTGTGTGGTTACATACATGTGATGTCTGTGTGGTTACATACATGTGATGTCTGTGTGGTTACATACATGTGATGTCTGTGTGGTTACATACATGTGATGTCCGTGTGGTTACATACATGTGATGTCTGTGTGGCTACATACATGTGATGTCCGTGTGGTTACATACATGTGATGTCCGTGTGGTTACATACATGTGATGTCTGTGTGGTTACATACATGTAATGTCTGTGTGGCTACATACATGTGATGTCTGTGTGGCTACATACATGTGATGTCTGTGTGGTTACATACATGTGATGTCTGTGTGGTTACATACATGTGATGTCCGTGTGGTTACATACATGTGATGTCCGTGTGGTTACATACATGTGATGTCCGTGTGGTTACATACATGTGATGTCTTTGTGGTTACATACATGTGATGTGCGTGTGGTTACATAC
>NC_136602.1:553958-566458 GCF_910589615.1 Taurulus bubalis
GGTGGAGTGAAGGAGGGAGGGAGGAGGGTCTGTCTCTCTCTCTCAGTGATTGACAGCTCAGGCCATGTGACCTGTCTCCTGAGTGATTGACAGCTCAGGCCATGTGACCCCTCCCTCAGTGAGGCTGCCGTACTTCCTGGACCTGAAGAGACCTCTGGACCACGGACTGAACCACACACACAACCTGTACCTGGAGCCGGAGGCGGGGCTTAAGATCGGAGTCTGGTAACTAACACACACACACACACACACACACACACACACACACACACACACACACACACTATATAGATCTGATGTTTTACTCTTTCTATCTATTCTATTGTGTGTGTGTGTGTGTGTGTGTGTGTGTGTGTGTGTGTGTGTCAGGCACACAGTCCCAGCTCTCATGTGGAGAGCAGCTGAGGGGAAACAAGGTGACTGGTACGACTCCACCTTTAGCTCCTCCCACCCTGTCATCCTCTATCTCCATGGAAACTCAGGAACCAGGTGACACACACGCACACACACACACACACACACAGACACAGAGACCTTCCATCAGTCGCTGTTTGACCTTTGACCTTTGTGTCTACAGAGGAGGAGACCACCGCGTCCAGCTGTACAAGGTCAGATTATAGTATGCCAGGTTTATATATATATATTATTATATTATGTTATAACTCTAGATTATATATATATATATATATATATATATATATATATATATATATATATATTATAATATATAATATATATATATATTATATACTTATATATATATTATATATATATATATATACATATATACATGAATTCTGAACGTACATGTATTATCAGTGTAGCATCGGTGTATTATCAGTGTAGCATCGGCGTATTATCAGTGTAGCATCAGTGTAGCATCAGTGTCTCACCTCTACAGGTGTGTGTCTCACCTCCAGTCTGTCTTCCTTCAGGTCCTCAGTTCAGTTGGTTACCACGTCGTCACGTTTGATTACAGAGGTGAGAAATATTCTTCACATTTAAATCAAACTTTAATACACACATCTGAAGTGTGTGTGTGTGTGTGTGTGTGTGTGTGTGCAGGGTGGGGGGATTCAGACGGCTCTCCCTCAGAAGGCGGGATGACATCAGACTCTCTCTTCGTCTACGATTGGCTGAAACGGCGTCTGGACGACAAAACACCGCTTTACATCTGGGGACACTCTCTGGGGACGGGGTAACACACATACACACACATACACACACATACACACACACACATACATACATACATACATACATACATACATTAGGGCTGGGCAAAGTTGAAAAAATGTAACTGATTAATCTAGTGCATTGCTTTCTTTTATTCTAAAGTGATGTCATCAGAACAATAGAACCCTCTGGAGCAACAGCAAGTTAACAACAACAGAATATACATCTAAAATATATACTAGGAAAGAAAAAAAAAGATGTATTGTATTTTGTTTTAATGCTTCTATATGACTCATGAGGTCATTCAATTAAATATTGTATTTATTTTCAGATGTTATAGACTATTTTATTCTAATGTAAACAGCTTAATCTCATGCTGAAGAAGAACCATTTGTCTGTCAGGAACAACATGAACAGTGTTCAGTAGTACTGAAGGACAGGTGTCAGGTATCTCAGCGGCGGCTCAGATACCTGACACCTGCTGCTCGCTGAGGACAGAAACTACAGGACAAGACGTTCAGTCGGTTGGCAACAAGTCGGTCCTGAGGCTGAGGAAGTGCGCGCGCATACGTAAACCTCCTTCAGAGTAAAAGCAGTGCCGTTGTATTGCATTCATGGCGTGCATCTTATGTATTTCTCTTTCTTTTTTGATTGGCCTCACGCGGGTCGGACTGGGAGCCGTAAGACGCCCAGGTCTGAACTACGCCGTCTGGAGAGATTTAAAGTGCAGCGCCTGTGTGCGGCAGCATCAAGCCCCTCCCATGCAACAAATAATAAACGAATTAGCGCATGATCAAATAATTAACACCGTTAATAGTTTGCTACACACGTTATCGCGTTAAAAACATATATAAAAAATATACATATATATAAAATATACATATACACACACATACATACATACATACATATACACATACAGGATTTGTATTATTGAATGTTTTGTTTTTCAGAGTTGCCACTAACCTGGTCAGAGGGCTGTGTGACAGAGGTCAGTGTACACACACACACACACACACACACACACATACATTTATATATGAATATATTAATAATGATTTCATTTACAGGAAGTCCTCCTGACGCTCTGATCTTAGAGTCTCCCTTCACCAACATCAGAGAGGAGGCCAGGAGCCACCCCTTCTCCATGGTACCTGTAGACCTGAACCAGTCCTAACTATAGACCTGAACCAGTCCTAACTATAGACCTGAACCAGTCCTAACTATAGACCTGAACCAGTCCTAACTATAGACCTGAACCAGTCCTAACTATAGACCTGAACCAGTCCTAACTATAGACCTGATCCAGATCTAACTATAGACCTGATCCAGACCTGATCCAGTCCTAACTATAGACCTGAACCAGACCTGAACCAGTCCTAACTATAGACCTGAACCAGTCCTAACTATAGACCTGATCCAGACCTAACTCTAGACCTGAACCAGACCTGATCCAGTCCTAACTAGACCTGATCCAGACCTGAACCAGTTCTAACTCTAGACCTGAACCAGTTCTAACTATAGACCTGAACCAGTCCTAACTATAGACCTGAACCAGTCCTAACTATAGACCTGAACCAGTCCTAACTATAGACCTGATCCAGACCTAACTCTAGACCTGAACCAGACCTGATCCAGTCCTAACTAGACCTGATCCAGACCTGAACCAGTTCTAACTCTAGACCTGAACCAGTTCTAACTCTAGACCTGAACCAGCTCTAACTCTAGACCTGAACCAGTCCTAACTATAGACCTGAACCAGACCTAACTATAGACCTGATCCAGACCTGAACCAGACCTAACTATAGACCTGAACCAGACCTGATCCAGTCCTAACTATAGTCCTAACTCTAGACCTGAACCAGACCTGAACCAGTCCTAACTATAGACCTGAACCAGTCCTAACTATAGACCTGAACCAGACCTGATCCGGATCTAACTCTAGACCTGATCCAGATCTAACTATAGACCTGAACCAGACCTAACTCTAGACCTGAACCAGACCTGATCCAGTCCTAACTATAGACCTGATCCAGATCTAACTCTAGACCTGAACCAGTCCTAACTCTAGACCTGAACCAGTCCTAACTATAGACCTGATCCTGATCTAACTATAGACCTGATCCTGATCTAACTATAGACCTGATCCTGATCTAACTATAGACCTGATCCAGATCTAACTATAGACCTGATCCAGACCTGATCCAGTCCTAACTATAGACCTGATCCAGATCTAACTATAGACCTGATCCAGATCTAACTATAGACCTGATCCAGACCTGATCCAGTCCTAACTATAGTCCTAACTCTAGACCTGAACCAGACCTGATCCAGTCCTAACTATAGTCCTAACTCTAGACCTGAACCAGACCTGATCCAGTCCTAACTATAGACCTGAACCAGTCCTAACTATAGACCTGAACCAGACCTGATCCGGATCTAACTCTAGACCTGATCCAGATCTAACTATAGACCTGAACCAGACCTAGCTCTAGACCTGAACCAGACCTGATCCAGTCCTAACTCTAGACCTGAACCAGTCCTAACTCTAGACCTGATCCTGATCTAACTATAGACCTGATCCAGATCTAACTATAGACCTGATCCAGATCTAACTATAGACCTGATCCAGATCTAACTATAGACCTGAACCAGTCCTAACTATAGACCTGAACCAGTCCTAACTATAGACCTGAACCAGTCCTAACTATAGACCTGAACCAGTCCTAACTATAGACCTGATCCAGATCTAACTATAGACCTGATCCAGTCCTAACTCTAGACCTGATCCAGATCTAACTATAGACCTGAACCAGTCCTAACTATAGACCTGAACCAGACCTGATCCGGATCTAACTCTAGACCTGATCCAGATCTAACTCTAGACCTGATCCAGATCTAACTATAGACCTGAACCAGACCTAACTCTAGACCTGAACCAGACCTGATCCAGTCCTAACTATAGACCTGATCCAGATCTAACTCTAGACCTGAACCAGTCCTAACTCTAGACCTGAACCAGTCCTAACTCTAGACCTGATCCTGATCTAACTATAGACCTGATCCTGATCTAACTATAGACCTGATCCAGATCTAGCTATAGACCTGATCCAGACCTGATCCAGTCCTAACTATAGACCTGATCCAGATCTAACTATAGACCTGATCCAGATCTAACTATAGACCTGATCCAGATCTAACTATAGACCTGATCCAGACCTGATCCAGATCTAACTATAGACCTGATCCAGATCTAACTATAGACCTGATCCAGATCTAAGTATAGACCTGATCCAGATCTAACTATAGACCTGATCCAGATCTAACTATAGACCTGATCCAGACCTGATCCAGTCCTAACTATAGACCTGAACCAGTCCTGACTATAAACCTGAACCAGACCTGATCCAGATCTAACTATAGACCTGATCCAGACCTGAACCAGTCCTAACTATAGACCTGAACCAGTCCTAGCTATAGACCTGATCCAGTCCTAGCTATAGACCTGATCCAGTCCTAACTATAGACCTGATCCAGTCCTAACTATAGACCTGATCCAGTCCTAGCTATAGACCTGATCAGGTCATAACTATATACCTGATCAGGTCATAACTATATACCTGATCAGGTCATAACTATAGACCTGAACCAGTTCTAACCTAAGACCTTGTTGTGTGTTCAGGTCTACAGATTCCTGCCCGGCTTTGATTGGTTCTTCCTGGACTCCATCACAGCCAACGACATCCACTTCGCCAGCGACGAGAAGTATGCTTCCTTCCTTCTGGTTTCCTTCCTTATTTGTGGTTTCCTTCCTTCTTTTTGGTTTCCTTCCTTCTTTTTGGTTTCCTTCCTTCTGGTTTCCTTCCTTCCTTCCTTTTGGTTTCCTTTTGATTTTGGAGAGAAACATAGAAATCAGAAGAGAAAAACCCAACAACTAAAGTAGAACACATGTTCTATTAATATGTTTACATTCATATATGTATATTTACCCGTGGATATCCTCTCCTCAGTGTTTACATATATATATATATATATATATATATATATATATATATATTTATATTTACCCGTGGATATCCTCTCCTCAGTGTGCACCACATCTCCTGCCCCGTGTTGATCCTCCACGCTGAGGACGACGGCGTGGTTCCTTTCCATCTGGGTAAAAAGGTAAGCGAGGTCCAGACGGGTCGGCGGTTCAAGGGCCGTGACGCAGTGATGTCACCGTTTCCTCTGCAGCTCTACAGCCAGGCGTCCCGGTCCAAGAGCCTCAGCGGCCACAAGGTGCAGTTCGTCCCCTTCGCCTCGGCTCTGGCCTACAAGCACAAGTTGATCTACAGGAGCCCCGAGCTGCCCGGCGTCCTCAGGTACTTCCTGTCTGCCCGGCGTCCTCAGGTACTTCCTGTCTGCCCGCCGTCCTCAGGTACTTCCTGTCCCTGCAGGGAAAACACAAATACTTCAGCCGAGGGGTTCTTTTATTGGGATCAACACAAACATCGAGGACCAATCGGCTGCTCTGGAGAACAGGGATCTATAAATGAATCAGTTACTCGTCGACCCAAACGTAATCAATCGATGTTTTGAAGTGAAAATCAAGTCTTTTTAATGCAAAAATGACAACCAGAGAAATTTCACAGAGTTTCCAGCCTCTAAATGTGGAGATTTTCTGTTTGATTTGAAAGTGAAGATATTTAAATGAAAGTGAAGATATTTAAATGAAGATATTTAAAGGTCTTCGGACCGTTTGTCGTTGCAGTGATTTCTTCGCTCGGCAGCAGACGGACGCCTGAAGACGCTTCATTAATATTCTGGACTGAACCACAGACCCTGATTCTGCTCACTTCCTGTTTCGAGGAGGAGGAGGAGGAGGAGGAGGAGGAGGAGGAGGAGGAGGAGGAGGAGGAGGAGGAGGAGGAGGAGGAGGAGGAGGAGGAGGAGGAGGAGGAGGAGGAGGAGGAGGAGGAGGAGGAGGAGGAGGAGGAGGAGGAGGAGGAGGAGGAGGAGGAGGAGGAGGAGGAGGAGGAGGAGGAGGCTTTCCTTTTGAAATATTTAAATCTTCTTGATTCTTTAACACGCGTGAGTTTTAATAATTGTGCTCTCAGTTTTAAGGCCTGTTACGACTTGAATTATGAATTAAAGATTTATTGTTTTATGTAACTGGTTGTTTTTTTTTGGATAAGCGAAAGGAAAAATAAATGACATCATCAAAGGATAAAATATTATTCAACAGACGTGAGCAGATGCAGCATTTAATAAACTGATAATAGTTTTAGACGGTATCAAATGTAATAAAAAAAATGGGTCTTAATAATTATGAAAAGCCAGAATAGTTCAAATATCTTAAGTGACTCAACAGGGTAATATTAATACAGGGTAATATTAATAAAGGATTATATTAATAAAGGATTATATTAATAAAGGATTATTTTTATCTTATTTGATCTTTAACAGCAAAGTGATTGCGGGTTTTCTTTTATTCCACCGAGTGACTCATCTCAACATGACCCATCTTTGTCTGCGTCCTGACGTCATCTCGCAGCGTCAGGCGACGCGGCTCGTATTTCCGGTTTCCGAATAAAAAACGCCTCCAAACAGAGAAGTTTTCCCAGCGGGGTTCCTCGTGCAGATCGAGGTGTTCCCGGGCTTCAGGTGTTCCCGGGCTTCAGGTGTTCCCGGGCTTCAGGTGTTCCCGGGCTTCAGGTGTTCCCGGGCTTCAGGTGTTCCCGGGCTTCAGGTGTCCACTTTATACTTTACTACCTCTCAGATTACCTGTAGTACTTTATACTTTACTACCTCTCAGATTACCTGTAGTACTTTATACTTTACTACCTCTCAGAGTACCTGTAGTACTTTATACTTTACTACCTCTCAGAGTACCTGTAGTACTTTTTACTTTACTACCTCTCAGATTACCTGTAGTACTTTATACTTTACTACCTCTCAGAGTACCTGTAGTACTTTATACTTTACTACCTCTCAGAGTACCTGTAGTACTTTATACTTTACTACCTCTCAGAGTACCTGTAGTACTTTTTACTTTACTACCTCTCAGAGTACCTGTAGTACTTTATACTTTACTACCTCACAGAGTACCTGTAGTACTTTTTACTTTACTACCTCTCAGAGGTACTAGTAGTACTTTATACTACGTTTGTCTGACGGCTTTAGTTTCTTTAAAACACGGTTGGTCAGAATCCTCTGACTCCTGTTCGGATGTGTATACATCTTGTGTACTCTGTGTACTCTGCAGCATGTCCACCACTACTCAGAAGCACAGGGACTTTGTGTATACATCTTGTGTACTCTGTGTACTCTGCAGCATGTCCACCACCACTCAGAAGCACAGGGACTTTGTGTATACATCTTGTGTACTCTGTGTACTCTGCAGCATGTCCACCACCACTCAGAAGCACAGGGACTTCGTGGGCGAGCCGATGGGCGAGAAGTCGCTGACGGCTCTGTCGGGCATCAGGGAGATCCTGGGGGAGAAGCTGAAGCAGCAGGGCTTCGACAAGGTACAGGAACGTGTAGTAGTACACATAGTACAAGTTGAAGGACAGCGCCGCCTACAGGCCGCAGTGATCTCACAACATGAGGCTGGTTTTGAAATCCTCTCAGATGTTTTTTTATTACAAATAACTTTATTGTTGATTTATTCATTTACTCTTGTGTTTTTTACTATGTATTTCCTGTGTTTTGACCGTGTATTTCCTGTGTTTTGACCGTGTATTTCCTGTGTTTTGACCGTGTATTTCCTGTGTTTTGACCGTGTATTTCCTGTGTTTTGACCGTGTATTTCCTGTGTTTTGACCGTGTATTTCCTGTGTTTTGACCGTGTATTTCCTGTGTTTCCTGAGTCCTCAGGCCTACATGGTTCTGGGTCAGTTCCTGCTGCTGAAGAAAGACTGCGAGATGTTCGCCGAGTGGCTGAAAGACGCCAGCGGGGCGAACTCCCGTCAGGCCGGCGTCTGCACCCGGTGTCTGAAGGAGTGGTCCGACGCCTTCCTCTGAGGCCCCGCCCCGCCCCCCCCCGCGTTGCTCCTGAAGTGCCAATAAAAGCTTTAGTTCTGAACAGCGGTGGTGCGTTCAGGGTCTCTGAAGAAGTCTGTGAAACATTAAATCACGTCTTCTTTTACCATTTGTCAGTTTTCTTTCTTTTTAGACCAAAATAAGTGTATTCAGTTTTCAAAAGAAAAAATGTGACTCACTAACCAGAAGGGAAACGACACCAACGGTGTACTGCAAGGGAAAGATGGGGTCTGATGGGTCCATTAGGGCCTGATGGGTCCACTGGGGCCTGATGGGTCCACTGGGGTCCACTGGGGCCTGATGAGTCCACTGAGGTCTGATGGGTCCACTGGGGCCTACTGGGGTCTGATGGGTCCACTAGGGTCCATTAGGACCTGATGTGTCCACTAGGGTCTGATGGGTCCACTGGGGTCTGATGGGTCCACTAGGGTCCATTAGGGCCTGATGGGTCCACTGGGGCCTGATGGGTCCACTAGGGTCTGATGGGTCCACTGGGGTCCACTGGGGCCTGATGGGTCCACTGAGGTCTGATGGGTCCACTGGGGCCTACTGGGGTCTGATGGGTCCACTAGGGTCCATTAGGACCTGATGCGTCCACTAGGGCCTGATGCGTCCACTAGGGTCTGATGGGTCCACTGGGGTCTGATGGGTCCACTAGGGTCCATTAGGGCCTGATGGGTCCACTGGGGTCCATTAGGGCTTGATGGGTCCACTGGGGTCTGATGGGGTCTGATGGGTCCACTGGGGTCTGATGGGTCCACTAGGGTCCATTAGGGCCTGATGGGTCCACTGGGGTCTGATGGGGCCTGATGGGTCCACTGGGGTCTGATGGGGCCTGATGGGTCCACTGGGGCCTGATGGGTCCACTGGGGTCCACTGGGGCCTGATGGGTCCACTGGGGTCTGATGGGTCCACTAGGGTCCATTAGGGCCTGATGCGTCCACTAGGGTCTGATGGGTCCACTGGGGCCTACTGGGGTCTGATGGGTCCACTGGGGCCTACTGGGGTCTGATGGGGCCTGATGGGTCCACTAGGGTCTGATGGGTCCACTGGGGTCTGATGGGTCCACTGGGGCTACTTGGGTCTGAATGGTCCACTAGGGTCCATTAGGGCCTGATGCGCCCACTAGGGTCTGATGGGCCCACTGGGGTCTGATGGGTCCACTAGGGTCCATTAGGGCCTGATGGGTCCACTGGGGCCTGATGGGTCCACTAGGGTCTGATGGGTCCACTAGGCTCCATTAGGGCCTGATGGGTCCACTAGGGCCTGATGGGTCCACTGGGGTCCATTAAGGCCTGATGGGTCCACTAGGACCTGATGGGTCCACTGGGGTCCATTAGGGCCTGATGGGTCCACTGGGGCCTGATGGGTCCACTGGGGCCTACTGGGGTCTGATGGGTCCACTAGGGTCCATTAGGGCCTGATGCGTCCACAAGGGTCTGATGGGTCCACTAGGGTCCATTAGGGCCTGATGGGTCCACTGGGGCCTGATGGGTCCACTAGGGTCTGATGGGTCTACTAGGGTCCACTAGGGCCTGATGGGTCCACTAGGGCCTGATGGGTCCACTGGGGTCCATTAGGGCCTGATGGGTCCACTAGGGTCTGATGGGTCCACTAGGGTCCAGCTTTAGTTCTGAACAGCGGTGGTGCGTTCAGGGTCTCTGAAGAAGTCTGTGAAACATTAAATCACGTCTTCTTTTACCATTTGTCAGTTTTCTTTCTTTTTCGACCAAAATAAGTTTATTCAGTTTTCAAAAGAAAAAATGTGACTCACTAACCAGAAGGGAAACGACACCAACGGTGTACTGCAAGGGAAAGATGGGGTCTGATGGGTCCATTAGGGCCTGATGGGTCCACTGGGGCCTGATGGGTCCACTAGGGTCTGATGGGTCCACTGGGGTCCACTGGGGCCTGATGGGTCCACTGAGTTCTGATGGGTCCACTGGGGCCTACTGGGGTCTGATGGGTCCACTAGGGTCCATTAGGACCTGATGCGTCCACTAGGGCCTGATGCGTCCACTAGGGTCTGATGGGTCCACTGGGGTCTGATGGGTCCACTAGGGTCCATTAGGGCCTGATGGGTCCACAGGGGGCCATTAGGGCCTGATGGGTCCACTGGGGTCTGATGGGGTCTGATGGGTCCACTGGGGCCTGATGGGTCCACTGGGGTCCACTGGGGCTTACTGGGGTCTGATGGGTCCACTAGGGTCCATTAGGGCCTGATGCGTCCACTAGGGTCTGATGGGTCCACTAGGGTCTGATGGGTCCACTGGGGCCTACTGGGGTCTGATGGGTCCACTAGGGCCTACTGGGGTCTGATGGGTCCACTGGGGTCTGATGGGTCCACTGGGGCCTGATGGGTCCACTAGGGTCTGATGGGTCCACTGGGGTCTGATGGGTCCACTGGGGCTACTTGGGTCTGAATGGTCCACTAGGGTCCATTAGGGCCTGATGCGCCCACTAGGGTCTGATGGGCCCACTGGGGTCTGATGGGTCCACTAGGGTCCATTAGGGCCTGATGGGTCCACTGGGGCCTGATGGGTCCACTAGGGTCTGATGGGTCCACTAGGCTCCATTAGGGCCTGATGGCTCCATTAGGGCCTGATGGGTCCACTGGGGTCCATTAGGGCCTGATGGGTCCACTGGGGTCCACTGGGGCCTGATGGGTCCACTAGGGCCTGATGGGTCCACTGGGGTCCATTAAGGCCTGATGGGTCCACTAGGGCCTGATGGGTCCACTGGGGTCCATTAGGGCCTGATGGGTCCACTGGGGCCTGATGGGTCCACTGGGGCCTGATGGGTCTGATGGGTCCACTGGGGCCTACTGGGGTCTGATGGGTCCACTAGGGTCCATTAGGGCCTGATGCGTCCACAAGGGTCTGATGGGTCCACTAGGGTCCATTAGGGCCTGATGGGTCCACTAGGGTCCATTAGGGCCTGATGGGTCCACTGGGGCCTGATGGGTCCACTAGGGTCTGATGGGTCTACTAGGGTCCATTAGGGCCTGATGGGTCCACTAGGGCCTGATGGGTCCACTGGGGTCCATTAGGGCCTGATGGGTCCACTAGGGTCTGAGGGGTCCACTGGGGTCCATTAGGGTCTGATGGGTCCACTGGGGCCTGATGGGTCCACTAGGGTCTGATGGGTCCACTAGGGCCTGATGGGTCAATTTGGGCCTGATGGGTCCACTAGGGTCCATTAGGGCCTGATGGGTCCACTAGGGTCTGATGGGTCCACTGGGGCCTGATGGGTCCACTAGGGTCTGATGGGTCCACTAGGGTCCATTAGGGCCTGATGGGTCCACTGGGGCCTGATGGGTCCACTAGGGTCCATTAGGGCCTGATGGGTCCACTGGGGTCCATTAGGGCCTGATGGGTTTCCCCCTTCTGGTCTCACTGGTGTCTCTTACTGGTCTCACTGGTGTCTCTTACTGGTGTCTCTCACTGGTCTTACTGGTGTCTCTTACTGGTCTCACTGGTGTCTCTTACTGGTCTCACTGGTGTCTCTTACTGGTGTCTCTCACTGGTGTCTCTTACTGGTCTTACTGGTTTCCCCCTTCTGGTCTCACTGGTGTCTCTTACTGGTCTCACTGGTGTCTCTTACTGGTGTCTCTCACTGGTCTTACTGGTGTCTCTTACTGGTCTCACTGGTGTCTCTTACTGGTCTCACTGGTGTCTCTCACTGGTCTCACTGGTGTCTGATGGGTCCATTAGGGTCTGATGGGTCCACTGGGGCCTGATGGGTCCACTAGGGTCTGATGGGTCCACTAGGGTCCATTAGGGCCTGATGGGTCCACTGGGGCCTGATGGGTCCACTGGGGTCTGATGGGTCCACTAGGGTCCATTAGGGCCTGATGGGTCCACTGGGGCCTGATGGGTCCACTAGGGTCTGATGGGTCCACTAGGGTCCATTAGGGCCTGATGGGTCCACTAGGGTCTGATGGGTCCACTAGGGTCCATTAGGGCCTGATGGGTCCACTAGGGTCCACTGGGGCCTGATGGGTCCACTAGGGTCCATTAGGGCCTGATGGGTCCACTGGGGTCCATTAGGGCCTGATGGGTTTCCCCCTTCTGGTCTCACTGGTGTCTCTTACTGGTCTCACTGGTGTCTCTTACTGGTGTCTCTCACTGGTCTTACTGGTGTCTCTTACTGGTCTCACTGGTGTCTCTTACTGGTCTCACTGGTGTCTCTTACTGGTGTCTCTCACTGGTCTCACTGGTGTCTCTTACTGGTCTCACTGGTGTCTCTTACTGGTGTCTCTTACTGGTCTCACTGGTGTCTCTCACTGGTCTCACTGT
>NC_136602.1:571458-581458 GCF_910589615.1 Taurulus bubalis
GATGGTTTTCTGTTCACACAAAAGCAGAGAGTCAGTGGTGTGTGTGTGTGTGTGTGTGTGTGCGCGTATACAGAGTATCAGCGGTGAGGAGTGGCCCTCCTCCAGCATCCTGGTACTCTGACAGACAGCTCTCTGATTGGCTGCTCACCTCGTCCTGAGGGCTGAAGGTGATCTGAGTGGACCCGCCTCCCAAATCCAGCATCCCGACTGAGGAGGAGTCACTGTGGAGGTCACCTGAGAGGAACACACACACACACACACACACACACGCACACACACACACACACACACACACACACACACACACACACACACACACACACACACACACACACACACACCAGAGAGGTGGTTATACACACCTGAGAGGAGGTTACACACACACACACACACACACACACACACACACACACACACACACACACACACACACACACACAGTCTTCTCACCAGTCAGGAAGTTGACGGTGATCCAGGCAGAAATCCCTGAACAGAAACAACATGTTCAGTTATTATGAAGACTCCAAACAGGAATAATAGTAGTAATACTAATAGTAGTAGCAACAATAGTAATAATAATAATAATGATAATGGTAATAATAGCAACACTAGTAATAATAATAAATAGTAATAGCAACACTAATATAGTAACACTAGTAATCGTACTAAGTGGTCTCCTCGTGCCCACCAGGACAGGGCAGATGAAGCAGCATGAAGATAATAATAAAGATAATAGTAATAGTAATAATAAAGATAATAGTAATAATAAAGACAATAGTAATAGTAATAATAAAGATAATAGTAATAATAAAGATAATAGTAATAATAAAGACAATAGTAATAGTAATAATAAAGATAATAGTAATAGTAATAATAAAGATAATAGTAATAATAAAGATAATAGTAATAGTAAAGATAATAGTAATAGTAAAGATAATAGTAATAGTAATAATAAAGATAATAATAATAATAATAATAAAGATAATAGTAATAGTAATAGTAATAATAAAGATAATAGTAATAATAAAGATAATAGTAATAATAAAGATAATAGTATAATAGTGATAATAGTAATAGTAATAGACAGGGCAGATGAAGCAGCATGAAGCTAAAGATGCTGTGAGCTCTCTCTTATTCAGGTCAACTCAAAGACAACATTAGTGTGTGCCACTCAGCCGCTCGCATTAGAGCCTTTTACCAGCGACCTCTGACCCCGGCCGACTGCACGATGATTACAGGCTGACAGGACCGTATCATGCAGCTTTCACATCAACCTCTAAGAAGCTATTTCCAAACAAAACAAACACGCGTGGCCGCAGAGAGCGCGGGCTTTAAAACACCGGCACTTAGCATTAACAAGAAGTCTCCACCCAGGAGGCTGGGGTAATCTCCACGGACTCCTGAGAGGAGGACCGTCCATTAGGGACCAGTTAATTCAGTAATCACGAAAAGACATTTATGGACGTAACGAGCTGATCCCGGTCAGAGGAGGAGAAACATGTCGGCCTCCGGAATGAACGGAGATAATAACCCCCAAGATTAAGTGGGACATTATCCCACACGGACATAATTGCTTGTATGAACTACTTTATAAAGGATTGGATTAGAAGAGAGAGAGCCGGCGTTTACAACACAGGACCTACATGTGGGTCCTACATACATATATATAAATACATAAAAATATATATATATATTTATATATATATATATATATATACACACACACACACACACACAGCTACAGTGGTATTAGAGCAGCACAGAAGACAACATCTGGCAGCTGAGGGGTTCACATCTGGATCTATATCGTAATAATAATAATAATAAAGAAGTTGCTCTGGTTCTTTTGGTTATATGTGTGTGTGTGTGTGTGTGTATATATAAATATATATCAAAATTGTTTTTCACAAATACACTACATGTATTATTGGTATTTTTCCCTATTAGCTTATTTTCTCATTGCACAGCTCCTGTCTTCCTCTGTTGCTCTGCTTCAGCCTGCAGCGCTGCTTTCAATGCAGCTGGTTTAAAGGAGAGCTCTTATCCAATCATATTTCACCTCTATGTCTCTATGGAAGAAGAGCGCCTCTAGCTGGTCTTTGCAGATTGAAGTACACGGAGAGTGGACGTTATCATAGTCTTCAACCAATCAGATCTTTAGTTTGACATGCTGGGTGTATTCTTTGACGTGCAGCGCCAGCGGGTGGCCTGGAAGTACGTCACCATTAACATGCACTGTGATTGGTCAGTGGGCCAGCGTGACTTTAATATCAAGCGTTGCTAGCTCACATTCTAGCAATGTGAGCTAGCCTCTCCCACCACCTCCACAGCGCAACAAACAGAGACAGCAGAGAGACCGCGCGAGCTAGCAGCGCGATCTAGCAGCGCGAGCTAGCGGACAGCAGGGAGTTTGGCTGCTCGCGAGCGCTTGCTAGCAGCTGCTGATATCCTTCCTTCTGATCGTGGCTTGTTCTCTTGTGTGTGCGGCGTTTTGGTGCCGTGGTTTTGTTGGATTGTTTTGTCATGTTTTGTTATCACTACATGGATGGTTCTTGTTGATGTGGACTACATGTCTGTTAATGACGAGAGAGACATGTGGACTACATGTCTGTTAATGACGCAGCATCCCGTCATGCGCGTGTTTATGTAAACGATATCAGACGCCACAGAAGGCCCAGGTAGAAAATGCACGGCCCGCCACTGCCTGTAGTATACTGACAGTAGAACATGTTCCTCTGGGTTCCCTCTGCCTGTCGTATACTGACAGTAGAACATGTTCCTCTGGGTTCCCTCTGCCTGTCGTATACTGACAGTAGAACATGTTCCTCTGGGTTCCCTCTGCCTGTCGTATACTGACAGTAGAACATGTTCCTCTGGGTTCCCTCTGCCTGTAGTATACTGACAGTAGAACATGTTCCTCTGGGTTCCCTCTGCCTGTAGTATACTGACAGTAGAACATGTTCCTCTGGGTTCCCTCTGCCTGTCGTATTGAAGGTAATCAGCAGTGTGTTTGGTCTCCGGCTTCATGGCCGTTATAATCCTCCATATTGTTTAATCCTCCATGTTGGCGGTGTCCGTTGGGGAAATCAGAGCGGGTTCTCCGAGGAGGAGAACCATGTGAGCGGCTTCAGGGATTAAAGAGATGAGGTCTCTAATGTAATGAAGTGATGAGGATCATGTTCAGGATGAGACCTCGTTCAGGGCTAACGTCGGCAGACACGTCTTCTTCGTTGCATTTGAGTGGAATTGTCAGAATTAGCAAATGGACTCTTGACCATTGACCTCTAACCGGTTCCTCTTAAGGATCCCGAGTGGAACCACAATGCCTCCAGGAACCACTTCATTTACATCTGATGCTGGTTCATGTTCAGGGAAATCTGTTCCTCAAGACATCACAACATTTCAGGGGAAATGTTGTGCAGCGATACCTCAGTCACGATATTATATTATCATGATACCTCAGTCACGATATTATATTATTACGATACCTCAGTCACGATATTATATTATTACGATACCTCAGTCACTATATTATATTATCATGATACCTAAGTCACTATATTATATTATCATGATACGATCTAGGCCGACTGGTAGGAGACCCCGGGGAAGACCGAGGACACGCTGGAGGGATTATATCTCCCGGCTGGCCTTGGAACGCCTCGGGATCCCCCAGAATGAGCTGGAAAGTGTTGCGGGTGAGAGGGAAGCCTGGGTCGGCCTGCTGAACCTGCTGCCACCGCGACCCGACCCCGGATAAGCGGCTGATAATGGATGGATGGATGGATGGATCTAGGCCGATGATGATCTGCAGTAAAACGTTTTTCCACACGACCTCGTACCTTCATCGGTGCCGTCCATGATGGACACGCTGTCGTCCCGGGACAGGAAGGGAGACTCGGTGAACAGCGCCCTCACCTGGACACAGAGGGAAGCACAGCGAGTTTAGCACGGATTGAAATATCTCCTCTGTCCACCAGGTCCAAGAAATGACATAAAATGATGCGGACGGCCTCAAACGTGTCCACGTCATTCATATCCTAGTAATGGGGTTCAGTGCTTATGTCAGGGACTTCAACATTTTAGGAAATCCTCACTGTCCAGATCAACCCCTCTCTCTTGTCTGCACAGTAACCGCTGGTTAGCTTAGCTTAGCATAAACAATGGAAACAGAGGGAAACTGCTCTGAGGGAGCCGCTCAAACTCACATGAATCAAACCTCTCAGGAGGTTTTACCAGAGCAGCGACAGAAAGTGGATTATTACACTGTTTATTATATTTTACAGTCATGATCATAATCATTTCATTCATGGGAACATACACTTACTTATGTGTATCCTTTATGTCTCTACAACACTAATATTGTTTGATGAATTATTCATATTTTCAGAGGCACATTTGGAATAAAAATCACTTTACATGTAAATAATATATATTGTTCTGCTGTATTTGAACAGTTTATAATATGTGGAGACATTATCACTATATATTTGTAAATTCATACACACGTTGTATTTTGTGTCCTGGCAGCTTTATACTTCATTAAACTGACTAACGGCTGAGTTTGTGCTGAAATCAAGAGAAACCACAGAAGTCCGTTTAAAAGCTTGAACTAAACTCATGAAATGACATTATATTTGCATAACATGTTATATATACATGTGATGTACATACTGTATGTTTATATGTAGCAAATTAAAAGTTCTAGTTTAATCCAAACTGTCTGCTCTTTTGCAAATTGTACTAATCATTTTACTTTTAACGTGTTTTTCGGACACTTTTCACATACTTTTCTGTTACACCTGAACATGTCACATTGGGGATGTCTGTGTGGTTACATACATGTGATGTCTGTGTGGTTACATACATGTGATGTCTGTGTGGTTACATACATGTGATGTCTGTGTGGTTACATACATGTGATGTCTGTGTGGTTACATACATGTGATGTCTGTGTGGTTACATATATGTGATGTCCGTGTGGCTACATACATGTGATGTCCGTGTGGTTACATACATGTGATGTCCGTGTGGCTACATACATGTGATGTCCGTGTGGTTACATACATGTGATGTCCGTGTGGTTACATACATGTGATGTCTGTGTGGTTACATACATGTGATGTCCGTGTGGGTACATACATGTGATGTCTGTGTGGTTACATACATGTGATGTCTGTGTGGTTACATACATGTGATGTCTGTGTGGCTACATACATGTGATGTCTGTGTGGTTACATACATGTGATGTCTGTGTGGTTACATATATGTGATGTCTGTGTGGTTAGATATATGTGATGTCCGTGTGGTTACATACATGTGATGTCTGTGTGGTTAGATATATGTGATGTCCGTGTGGCTACATACATGTGATGTCTGTGTGGTTACATACATGTCTGTGTGGTTACATACATGTGATGTCTGTGCGTTTCATACATGTGATGTTCGTGTGGTTACATACATGTCTGTGTGGTTACATACATGTGATGTCTGTGTGGTTACATACATGTGATGTCTGTGTGGTTACATACATGTGATGTCCGTGTGGTTACATACATGTGATGTCCGTGTGGTTACATACATGTGATGTCCGTGTGGTTACATACATGTGATGTCCATGTGGTTACATACATGTGATGTCTGTGTGGTTACATACATGTGATGTCCGTGTGGTTACATACATGTGATGTCTGTGTGGTTACATACATGTGATGTCCGTGTGGTTACATACATGTGATGTCTGTGTGGTTACATACATGTGATGTCTGTGTGGTTACATACATGTGATGTCCGTGTGGTTACATACATGTGATGTCTGTGTGGCTACATACATGTGATGTCTGTGTGGTTAGATATATGTGATGTCCATGTGGTTACATACATGTGATGTCCATGTGGTTACATACATGTGATGTCTGTGTGGTTACATACATGTGATGTCCGTGTGGTTACATACATGTGATGTCTGTGTGGTTACATACATGTGATGTCTGTGTGGTTACATACATGTGATGTCCGTGTGGTTACATACATGTGATGTCTGTGTGGCTACATACATGTGATGTCTGTGTGGTTAGATATATGTGATGTCCATGTGGTTACATACATGTGATGTCCATGTGGTTACATACATGTGATGTCTGTGTGGTTACATACATGTGATGTCCGTGTGGTTACATACATGTGATGTCTGTGTGGTTACATACATGTGATGTCTGTGTGGTTACATACATGTGATGTCCGTGTGGTTACATACATGTGATGTCTGTGTGGTTACATACATGTGATGTCTGTGTGGTTACATACATGTGATGTCTGTGTGGTTACATACATGTGATGTCTGTGTGGTTACATATATGTGATGTCTGTGTGGTTAGATATATGTGATGTCCGTGTGGCTACATACATGTGATGTCTGTGTGGTTACATACATGTGATGTCTGTGTGGTTACATATATGTGATGTCTGTGTGGTTAGATATATGTGATGTCCGTGTGGTTACATACATGTGATGTCTGTGTGGTTACATACATGTGATGTCTGTGTGGCTACATACATGTGATGTCTGTGTGGTTACATACATGTCTGTGTGGCTACATACATGTGATGTCTGTGCGTTTCATACATGTGATGTTCGTGTGGTTACATACATGTCTGTGTGGTTACATACATGTGATGTCTGTGTGGTTACATACATGTGATGTCTGTGTGGTTACATACATGTGATGTCCGTGTGGTTACATACATGTGATGTCCGTGTGGTTACATACATGTGATGTCCGTGTGGTTACATACATGTGATGTCCATGTGGTTACATACATGTGATGTCTGTGTGGTTACATACATGTGATGTCCGTGTGGTTACATACATGTGATGTCTGTGTGGTTACATACATGTGATGTCTGTGTGGTTACATACATGTGATGTCTGTGTGGTTACATACATGTGATGTCCGTGTGGTTACATACATGTGATGTCTGTGTGGCTACATACATGTGATGTCTGTGTGGTTACATACATGTGATGTCCATGTGGTTACATACATGTGATGTCCGTGTGGTTACATACATGTGATGTCTGTGTGGTTACATACATGTAATGTCTGTGTGGCTACATACATGTGATGTCTGTGTGGCTACATACATGTGATGTCTGTGTGGTTACATACATGTGATGTCTGTGTGGTTACATACATGTGATGTCCGTGTGGTTACATACATGTGATGTCCGTGTGGTTACATACATGTGATGTCCGTGTGGTTACATACATGTGATGTCTTTGTGGTTACATACATGTGATGTGCGTGTGGTTACATACATGTGATGTCCGTGTGGTTACATACATGTGATGTCCGTGTGGTTACATACATGTGATGTCCGTGTGGTTACATACATGTGATGTCTGTGTGGTTACATACATGTGATGTCCGTGCTCTCTGTAATCAGCTCTGTGTTGGGAACGTCTGATAATAAAAGCAAAGCTGCAGATTAAATCACATTCTGGCTCTCGGCCGGTTCTGTTATTACTGATTACTTAAAAGCTTTAATAGACTTTTGCTTTTTTTTTTACATCCCGATGATGACGAAGAGCCTCCTCCTCTTCGTCGGTAGCATTAGCTTCCTGTTACAGCAGATTATTGATCAGCTGATCAGTTTGATTTGATCGGGACGTGGATGAAGTTCATAGCTTTTCAATGTACTTATACACATTTTTATTATTATTTCATGCAGTATTCATGTCTTACATTTTTTATTAATGTTCGATCATTCATTACTTTACATTATTTGTTTTAGCATTAAATTAATTAATTAAATATATATTTAGTTATTATCATCTAATATTTGGCTTACTTTAATATTTAGCCTTTCCTTCATATTTTAAATAAAACCTTTTTATGTTTTGCTGTAATCAGATTTAATGTCACGTTCTTAATATTTAATAGAGCATAAAATCCTTATTAACAGAACAGTGTGTGTGTGTGTCTCTCTCAGTGTGTGTGTGTGTGTGTGTGTGTGTGTGTGTGTGTGTGTGTGTGTCTCACTCGGTCCAGCAGCTGCTCAGCTTTCTCTCCAGGTAATAAACGGAGCCCGGCTGTGGCCTTCAGGACTACAGGGGTCAGAGTCCAGCTGGAAGAGGGAACGCTGGACTTAGCCAGGTCCAAGAGGGCCAGGATCCCCTTTGCACACTGGAGAGAGAGAGAGAGAGAGAGAGAGAGAGAGAGAGAGAGAGAGAGAGAGAGAGAGAGGTAGAGGCAGAGGTAGAGGCAGAGGTAGAGAGAGAGAGAGGTAGAGGTAGAGAGAGAGATGCGTTCAGGTTCCGCTCAGTGAACATGAGTACTGGCTGAAGGTACATGATGACGTTCTAGCATAAATTAGCATAATTAATCAGAGGTCAGGCTGACCTTGTCGGGGTCGTCGGCGTACGCAGACAGTCCAGGCTTTAGGGCCCTGAACGTCTCATGGGCCAGTTTAGGAGCTTCTGCAGGAACCAAGGACACAAGGTATGTTATGGTGGTTATGGTTATGGTAATAATTATTATGGTTATGGTGGTTATGGTAATAATTATTATGGTTATGGTTATGGTAATAATTATTATGGTTATGGTGGTTATGGTTATGATGGTTATGGTGGTTATGGTTATGGTAATAATTATTATGGTTATGGTGGTTATGGTTATGATGGTTATGGTGGTTGTGATGGTTATGGTCATAATTATTATGGTTATGGTGGTTATGGTTATGATGTTATGATGTTATGGTGGTTATGATGGTTATGGTAATAATTATTATGGTTATGGTGGTTATGATGGTTATGGTTATGGAAATAATTGTTATGGTGGTTATGGTTATGGTAATAATTATTATGGTTATGGTGGTTATGATGGTTATGGTTATGATAGTTATGGTGGTTATGATGGTTATAATTATTATGGTTATGGTGGTTATGGTTATGTTGGTTATGATGGTTATGGTAATGATTATTATGGTTATGGTGGTTATGATGGTTATGGTTATGATAGTTATGGTGGTTATGATGGTTATAATTATTATGGTTATGGTGGTTATGGTTATGGTGGTTATGATGGTTATGGTAATGATTATTATGGTTATGGTGGTTATGATGGTTATGGTTATGGTAATAATTATTATGGTTATGGTGGTTATGATGGTTATGGTGGTTATGGTATTAATTATTATGGTTATGATGGTTATGGTAATGGTTATGGTGGTTATGATGGTTATGGCAATGGTTATGGTGGTTATGGTGGTTATGATGGTTATGGTAATGGTTATGGTGGTTATGATGGTTATGGTAATGGTTATGGTGGTTATGGTGGTTATGTTATGATGGTTATGGTGAGGAAAGAAAGGCAGAGCTAGGCAGCATGTTGACGTCAGCTGACCCTGTTCTGAGCCCTTAAATACATAAATACATAACGACATAACTCTGCATAACTAACATCAGCCGTTAGCTCCACGCTAACCAAGCAGCCAAAACTGCACTCAGCCGCGCTTTAGCTTAGCACGAGATAACGAGGCCACCGAGCTGTAAGCCGCCCGCAAGACTGGGAGCTGCTGCTGTGTACTGGGAGCTGTGTGTGTGTGTGTGTGTGTGTATACTGGGAGCTGTGTGTGTGTGTGTATACTGGGAGCTGTGTGTGTGTGTGTATACTGGGAGCTGTGTGTGTGTGTGTGTGTGTATACTGGGAGCTGTGTGTGTGTGTGTATACTAGGAGCTGTGTGTGTGTGTGTGTGTGTATACTGGGAGCTGTGTGTGTGTGTGTGTGTATACTGGGAGCTGTGTGTGTGTGTGTATACTGGGAGCTGTGTGTGTGTGTGTGTGTGTATACTGGGAGCTGTGTGTGTGTGTGTATACTGGGAGCTGTGTGTGTGTGTGTATACTGGGAGCTGTGTGTGTGTGTGTATACTGGGAGCTGTGTGTGTGTGTGTGTGTGTGTATACTGGGAGCTGTGTGTGTGTGTGTATACTAGGAGCTG
>NC_136602.1:586458-698958 GCF_910589615.1 Taurulus bubalis
GTGGGACTGCTCTACAAAAAACACATTGAGACCCTTAAGCTCCGCCTACTTAGATTTTCCGCCATTTTGAATTTTGTAAAAAACACATCTCCTCCTAAACTCTATAAAAATATAAACTTAAAAATAACTCTCTTGGGACCATAAACCGTACCAGAAGTCGGCCAATTTCATTTTCTTCGTTCATTTCTAGTTCAAATTGCCATAGTTTCCCAGTAGGTGGCGCTCTGACTATGAGTTCATATTGGCATGCAGAAGTCTTCCAGCCATGCCTCTCATGAAGCATGTTAACTTTGGAACAGTTGTGACAAAGTACAGTGGAGTTACAACAGCTTGCTGCATGATCACGAACCATATGCAATAGTCGTCACACCACTTCCACGCCGTTCCATGAAACCTCAAGCTTTTGATCACTTTTAATACATATTTTTGCTGTCTGAACAAAACACGAGAAAATAACAGCCTCATAACAGCTACGATGTCACTCAGCTCACAGCGACACAAAAACCTCTCAGACGAGACTTCATAACACAGAGACTTCATAACACAGAGACTTCATAACACAGAGACTTCATAACACAGAGACTTCATAACACAGAGACTTCATAACACAGAGACTTCATAACACAGAGCACTAACTCAAAGCGAAGCTGAACAGGTCCTCTTCTCTCTGAGCTGACCCGGTTTTGAAAGAGAAGGACGACCTCTTCATGAGCTGAGTGACACACTACGGTTGGCAGACCTGGCCTCTAGCTGATCTTATCATCATCACACTGAACAAGAGCCTGCAAGGCAAAGCCCAGGTACCAAAGCTCACGCACAATGAACCCGCTCTGTGTGAAGCTTCGTCTCTTTGAGACACAACTACGTAACGTCAACTCTTCCCCACGCTGCCTGACGTCAGAGCAGCTTTTCCAGAGGTCAACCTTTCTGTGAAAAAGAGGAAATATGTGTCTGTCATCACATCAAATGACAGAACTCAGTCTGCGCTTCCCAGATCTTTCTGCCATTGAGAAAGAATTCAAGCTGTTCTCGACTCCCTTCCTGATGATGCAGAAGAAGTGAAGAGAGTCTGAACTAGAACTGATGGAGCTGCAGTGATGAATCTCTGAAGAACCAGCTTCAGTTTCTCTCCCTACCGACTTCTACTGGAGCTTGGAAAAGGCCACATTTCCTCTGATGTGCTTTTTAAAATATATATGTATAAACAAAACGAATATCTCTCTATATATATATATGTATGTATATTAAACAAAAAAGAATATATATATGCATAATTTACCTCATTTGATTCATTTTGCGATATACCTCACCTGAGTAGCCCATATATTTTTCTGTTTGTGGCCCTCGGTGAAAAAAGTTTGGACACCCTTGATATATATGTGTGTATATAATATATATATATATATATATATATATATATATATCTTTATATATATATATATATATATATATATATATATATATATATATATATATATATTTAATAATATATATATTATAATATTATGATGTATTATTATACCAATGGTGGCCGTCAAGACCTGTAAGTCTTCTCTGCTGCCTAAACAGAGTCACAAAGTTATATCTATTTTATACTTTAATTGTTTTTCACAAATACACTACATGTATTATTATGTCACAGCCACTCAGCCCACAGTCAGTCTTTAATTTAGCTGACGCTTAAACACCGTAGTCACAGCAACGGGGAGCAATTAGGGGTTAAGTGATTTGCTCAAGGACACATCGACGTGGACTAGTGGAGCCAGGGTTTGAACCACCGATTCTCTGATTGAAAGAGGGGCACGCTAACCACTTAGCCACAGTCGCCTCCTCTGTTGCTCTGCTCCCAGCTGCAGCACATGAAGCTTCTTTTAAGGAGAGCTCTCATCCAATCAGATGTCACCTCTGTGTCTCTGTGGAAGCAGAGCGCTTCTAACTGGACTTTGCAGATTAAAGTACATGAGACGTTGTCGTGATGTCATAGTCTTCAACCAATCAGATCTTTAGTTTGACGTGCTGGGCGTGTTCTTTGACGTAAAAGCGCCTGCATGCTGGCTCTGGACGTGTGATTGGTCAGTGGGCCAGCGTGACTTCTGTCAACAGAAAGCTAGCTAGCTGCTAGCAGAAGAGTTTAGGCTGAATCATAAGAGAAGTTATGACATGTTTCGTGTTTTGCTTGTTTTATCACTCAATGGCTGAAGGAGGAGAGACAGACTAGCTGGATTTACTTCATGTCTTCCTCATGGAGGGTTACATGTTTGTCAGTGACGATCCTCACTGGCGTCCATTAAGCGATGAGCTGAACAACCGCGTCACTGAAGTGTTAACAGAGAGGAGGATGGACTGTCTTTATTTAGTGAACAGCATCTGGTGAGTGAACTGCGGCTTTTGCTTTTTGTGTTTGTTTTTTACCCGCTTGGCTCTCCGCCAGCACCCACCTCCACAGAGCTAGCTCACGAGCTAGCTAGGCTACTTCGCGCCGCTAGCTAGGCTACCTCGCGCCGCTAGCTAGGCTACCTCGCGCCGCTAGCTCGCGGCGTGGCGGTGGTGGGAGAGCGCTCGCTGCTAGACCTGTTTTCAGAGGTGTCAAGTAACGAAGTACAAATACTTCGTTACTTTACTTAAGTAGAAATTTTGGGTATCTATACTTTACTGGAGTATTTATTTTTCAGACGACTTTTTACTTCTACTCCTTACATTGTCACGCAAATATCTGTACTTTTTACTCCCTACATTTTAAAAATAGCCTCGCTACTATTTCATTTTGGTTTGGAGCAGCTCTCTGAAGCCGGAGCAGCTCTCCTGCTCCAGGTGAAAGAGCCAAAGTGCTCGTGTCTTCTACCAACAATTAGCTGCTGGCTTCACATATTACAAAAGTACAAAGTACACGGATATAAAACAAGTTATTAATAAATACTTGGACAAATGTCTGTACTTTCGGGTAAATGGTTACGGTACGCCGTTAACAGGTTAGCTTGCGCATGCGCGATTTGACGCCGTGAGCTCCGTGAGCTCGTCTTTTCCTGCTGTTGCGTTTTTCAAAATAAAAAAACAAATATAAGCTCAATATTGAGCATGAATTGAGAGAGGCCGTATCAAATCTACAACCCCGTTTGTAACATATGTGTCGAGGAAAGCAGCTCACTGCTCCACTAATACTGATACAACCTGATGGCTCACATATCTGCACTCATTCTGTTTTGTTTGGCAAAAAAAATGAAAAGCTTATTGTTTTCCACAATGAGCTATTTAGTAGTAACTAAATATGAGTAATTTTTTACACAAAAACACAAAACAAAACATTGTCTGATGGGGCAATCTGATTTACTTTTCTTTATTCTGTTACTTATAAAAGCACAGAAGAGTCACACAATTATGTTATTTACAGAAAAAGTTTGAGAACCACAGCTTTAAGTGTTTGTGTTGGAGTCGCCGCCGCCGCCTATTTTGCACTATTACAATACTTATAGGCAACTAGTTATCATGTCTTCCGCTCCATGAAACGCATGTTAATGCTCAGTAGTACACATATGGTACTTTAATGTATTTGCATTGTAATAAAATGTGATCATTTTCAATGGGCATATATGCAGCTGAAACGGGTAGCCTAGTGCATCCCACATTTTTCAACATAACATAAAACATTAGTCATTATGGCCTTTATAAAGTGATTGTTTTGGGGGAGGTAGGGTAGTGCACTATAGGCCCCTGAGACGCGGCTTAAGAGTTTGTCCTTAATGGAAAAAAAAAATCTTTTACTTTTTTTTTTTACTTTTAAGTAGTTTTTAAACCAGTACTTTTACACTTTTACTTAAGTAAAAAGCTTGAGTTGATACTTCAACTTTTACAGAAGTATTTTTAAACCCTAGTATCTATACTTCTACTTGAGTAATGGATGTGAATACTTTTGACACCTCTTCCTGTTTTCCATCGCGCCTCCTCGGGTGAGCGTGGGGCGTCGGCGGAGAGCAGAGCGAAAACACTAGGTCGAAAACACACGGCCCACCACTGTTATAATATAATTATATTATATATATATTACACATTTATAAAATATATATTATTATATTATAATATATTTAATTCAATATATATATTATATATAGCATGTTGATTTATTGATAAACTGCCATAAAGACAAACGTCTCCATGAAGCGGATTGAGTCCCAGATGTGAGTCATGTACATGTACAGCTGAGCAGGGGGTCATGTGACCATGTATCTGGGTCATGTGATCCCATCAGGAGGATTATTAGGGAATCATTTGAGGGATTTATGGGATATAATTCAGTATGTTTGGATCATAATTGATGGAAGATTCCACTTTCATCTTGTAAGATTTGAGAGTGGATTAGCAGACACAGCAGGGACATCTGGACCGAGCTGCCTTATTTAGACCTGGTCCTCCTCCTCCTCCTCCAGAGGACCAGGGTCCTCCTCTTCAAGAGGACCAGGGTTCTCCTCTTCAAGAGGACCAGGGTCCTCCTCTTCAAGAGGACCAGGGTCCTCCTCTTCAAGAGGACCAGGGTTCTCCTCTTCAAGAGGACCAGGGTTCTCCTCTTCAAGAGGACCAGGGTCCTCCTCTTCAAGAGGACCAGGGTCCTGCTCCTCCAGAGGACCAGGGTCCTCCTCTTCAAGAGGACCAGGGTCCTCCTCTTCAAGAGGACCAGGGTTCTCCTCTTCAAGAGGACCAGGGTCCTGCTCCTCCAGAGGACCAGGGTCCTCCTCTTCAAGAGGACCAGGGTCCTCCTCTTCAAGAGGACCAGGGTTCTCCTCTTCAAGAGGACCAGGGTTCTCCTCTTCAAGAGGACCAGGGTCCTGCTCCTCCAGAGGACCAGGGTCCTGCTCCTCCAGAGGACCAGGGTCCTCCTCTTCAAGAGGACCAGGGTTCTCCTCTTCAAGAGGACCAGGGTCCTGCTCCTCCAGAGGACCAGGGTCCTCCTCTTCAAGAGGACCAGGGTCCTGCTCCTCCAGAGGAGGACTGATTATCATAATAGTCATAATAAGGATAAATAGTACAGATATGAATATTAATAATACATATTATTAATAATTGTACATTATAATCATCCTATTCATGATCATAAATCATAATTGTAATGATAATACACATAATAATAACAAGAAGAAGATGTGTTATTAAGTTAATTATGATATAATTTCAGGGCCATATGTTAAGATGTGTAATATGAAAGAAACAAAAAGAGAAAGATGTGAATATTTGAGCTTGTGGTGTCCGTCAGATTACCAGAAGAAAGATTTTGAGTAATTGGGGTCATGATGATATTTCATAAAACCATCAGAGCTTGTAAAAAGCAATAAAGGAGAGTGAGTCCTGTTCTATTCTGGGAGGAAACAAACAGGACAAAAGCAAAAGAAATGATGATTACTGTTATGGGATTATTAACATTGCCTCAACATGACTGAGCCGCTGAAATGAAATTAAAATGTCTGTTGAATGGGATTTTCCAGGAAAGTCCTGTAAAACCACGACGGTAATAAGGAATGACTAATTCTCCCAAAGTCGATTAAACACCATCTCATCCGCCGGAGAACAGAACCAATAAGAGGAGGATTAGACACAGATTACAGGCTGCCATGGTTTCATTACTGTGCAGCGCGCTCTTATTCTGAAGGCTCAACTCTGCTCCTTATTATGCAGCGCGCTCTTATTCTGAAGGCTCAACTCTGCTCCTTATTATGCAGCGCGCTCTTATTCTGAAGGCTCAACTCTGCTCCTTATTATGCAGCGCGCTCTTATTCTGAAGGCTCAACTCTGCTCCTTATTATGCAGCGCGCTCTTATTCTGAAGGCTCAACTCTGCTCCTTATTATGCACCGCGCTCTTATTCTGAAGGCTCAACTCTGCTCCTTATTATGCAGCGCGCTCTTATTCTGAAGGCTCAACTCTGCTCCTTATTATGCAGCGCGCTCTTATTCTGAAGGCTCAACTCTGCTCCTTATTATGCAGCGCGCTCTTATTCTGAAGGCTCAACTCCACTAGGTCCAGAGATAACCTGCAGGACTCTTTGAGGACTGAACCTGGACCAGTGTAGTCTTCATTCAGACTCTTCATCAGTTTAGTCTTCATTCAGACTCTTCATCAGTGTAGTCTTCATCAGTTTAGTCTTCATTCAGACTCTTCATCAGTTTAGTCTTCATTCAGACTCTTCATCAGTTTAGTCTTCATCAGTTTAGTCTTCATTCACACTCATCAGTTTAGTCTTCATTCAGACTCTTCATCAGTTTAGTCTTCATTCAGACTCTTCATCAGTTTAGTCTTCATTCAGACTCTTCATCAGTTTAGTCTTCATTCAGACTCTTCATCAGTGTAGTCTTCATCAGTTTAGTCTTCATTCAGACTCTTCATCAGTTTAGTCTTCATTCAGACTCTTCATCAGTTTAGTCTTCATCAGTTTAGTCTTCATTCAGACTCTTCATCAGTTTAGTCTTCATTCAGACTCTTCATCAGTTTAGTCTTCATTCAGACTCTTCATCAGTTTAGTCTTCATTCAGACTCTTCATCAGTTTAGTCTTCATCAGTTTAGTCTTCATTCAGACTCTTCATCAGTTTAGTCTTCATTCAGACTCTTCATCAGTTTAGTCTTCATTCAGACTCTTCATCAGTTTAGTCTTCATCAGTTTAGTCTTCATTCAGACTCTTCATCAGTTTAGTCTTCATTCAGACTCTTCATCAGTTTAGTCTTCATCAGTTTAGTCTTCATCAGTTTAGTCTTCATTCAGACTCTTCATCAGTTTAGTCTTCATTCAGACTCTTCATCAGTTTAGTCTTCATTCAGACTCTTCATCAGTTTAGTCTTCATCAGTTTAGTCTTCATCAGTTTAGTCTTCATTCAGACTCTTCATCAGTTTAGTCTTCATTCAGACTCTTCATCAGTTTAGTCTTCATTCAGACTCTTCATCAGTTTAGTTTTCATCAGTTTAGTCTTCATCAGTTTAGTCTTCATTCAGACTCTTCATCAGTTTAGTCTTCATCAGTTTAGTCTTCATTCAGACTCTTCATCAGTTTAGTCTTCATTCAGACTCTTCATCAGTTTAGTCTTCATTCAGACTCTTCATCAGTTTAGTCTTCATTCAGACTCTTCATCAGTTTAGTCTTCATCAGTTTAGTCTTCATTCAGACTCTTCATCAGTTTAGTCTTCATCAGTTTAGTCTTCATCAGTTTAGTCTTCATTCAGACTCTTCATCAGTTTAGTCTTCATTCAGACTCTTCATCAGTTTAGTCTTCATTCAGATTCTTCATCAGTTTAGTCTTCATTCAGACTCTTCATCAGTTTAGTCTTCATTCAGACTCTTCATCAGTTTAGTCTTCATTCAGACTCTTCATCAGTTTAGTCTTCATTCAGACTCTTCATCAGTTTAGTCTTCATCAGTTTAGTCTTCATTCAGACTCTTCATCAGTTTAGTCTTCATCAGTTTAGTCTTCATCAGTTTAGTCTTCATTCAGACTCTTCATCAGTTTAGTCTTCATTCAGACTCTTCATCAGTTTAGTCTTCATTCAGATTCTTCATCAGTTTAGTCTTCATTCAGACTCTTCATCAGTTTAGTCTTCATTCAGACTCTTCATCAGTTTAGTCTTCATTCAGACTCTTCATCAGTTTAGTCTTCATTCAGACTCTTCATCAGTTTAGTCTTCATTCAGACTCTTCATCAGTTTAGTCTTCCGGCTCAATGTTTAAAGAAACCAATTTGTCTCCTCCTCCTTCTTTTCCTTCTTCTCCATTTTCCAAGATGTACATTTGGGTTTTCACAATAAAAGACTCCTTTATGAAGTCCAGACGGGATCTGAACCCTCAACCTTCAAACTGTGAAGCTCCTGTGAGTTCATTAGTCACATGCTTCTTATTAAGTAATGAATGAACTGTTCTAATAAAGTAATAGATGATAATGCAGAGGAAGTCCATCACATGGGGTCCAGTCCCGCCCGGCTGACCTCAGTGAAGGATTAGCTGTCTTTCATTTTTCAATCTATTCTAAACAATGCCTTCAGATTAGCCGTCAGAGTCAGAGTGCATCAAATAAAGAAAATTGCATTAAATTATCCCATTAATATTATTATATTTGCTGCTCCGCTCCGACGTTATGTAATGAAACTAAGTGGTTTTGCTCTCATCCCCTCAGCTCACCAGGAAGCAGCCGAGCTGGTTATGAAGCCCCAAAGAAAGAGTCCCAATACTGCACCAGTAGAGCTCCAGTAGAGCACCAGTACAGCTCCAGTAGAGCACCAGTACAGCTCCATTAGAGCACCAATACAGGTCCAGTAGAGCACCAGTACAGCTCCAGTAGAGCACCAGTACCGCTCCAGTAGAGCACCAGTAGAGCACCAGTACAGCTCCAGTAGAGCACCAGTACAGCTCCAGTAGAGCACCAGTACAGCTCCTGTAGAGCTCCAGTAGAGCACCAGTACAGCTCCATTAGAGCACCAGTACAGCTCTTGTAGAGCTCCAGTAGAGCACCAGTACAGCTCCATTAGAGCACCAGTAGAGCTCTAGTAGAGCTCCAGTACAGCTCCAGTAGAGCACCAGTAGAGCTCCAGTACAGCTCCAGTAGAGCACCAGTACAGCTCCAGAGCACCAGTACAGCTCCAGTAGAGCACCAGTACAGCTCCAGTACAGCTCCAGTACAGCTCCAGTAGAGCACCAGTAGAGCTCCAGTAGAGCACCAGTACAGCTCCATTAGAGCACCAGTACAGCTCCAGTAGAGCACCAGTACAGCTCCAGTACAGCTCCAGTAGAGCACCAGTACAGCTCCAGTACAGCTCCAGGAGAGCACCAGTAGAGCTCCATTAGAGCACCAGTAGAGCTCTAGTAGAGCTCCAGTACAGATCCAGTAGAGGACCAGTAGAGCTCCAGTACAGCTCCAGGAGAGCACCAGTAGAGCTCCATTAGAGCACCAGTAGAGCTCTAGTAGAGCTCCAGTACAGATCCAGTAGAGGACCAGTAGAGCTCCAGTACAGCTCCAGTACAGCTCCAGTAGAGCACCAGTAGAGCTCCAGTAGAGCACCAGTAGAGCTCCAGTAGAGCACCAGTACAGCTCCAGTACAGCTCCAGTACAGCTCCAGTAGAGCACCAGTAGAGCTCCAGTAGAGCACCAGTACAGCTCCATTAGAGCATCAGTACAGCTCCAGTAGAGCACCAGTACAGCTCCAGTACAGCTCCAGTAGAGCACCAGTACAGCTCCAGAGCACCAGTACAGCTCCATTAGAGCACCAGTACAGCTCCAGTACAGCTCCAGTAGAGCACCAGTACAGCTCCAGAGCACCAGTACAGCTCCATTAGAGCACCAGTACAGCTCCAGTACAGCTCCAGTAGAGCACCAGTACAGCTCCAGAGCACCAGTACAGCTCCAGTAGAGCACCAGTACAGCTCCAGTACAGCTCCAGTACAGCTCCAGTAGAGCACCAGTAGAGCTCCAGTAGAGCACCAGTACAGCTCCATTAGAGCACCAGTACAGCTCCAGTAGAGCACCAGTACAGCTCCAGTACAGCTCCAGTAGAGCACCAGTACAGCTCCAGAGCACCAGTACAGCTCCATTAGAGCACCAGTACAGCTCCAGTACAGCTCCAGTAGAGCACCAGTACAGCTCCAGAGCACCAGTACAGCTCCAGTAGAGCACCAGTATAAAACCAGTAGATCACCTGTAGAGCACAAATAGATCACTTGTAGATCACCAATATATCACCAGTAGATCACCAGTGGACGTGTGATGGATGAAAACAGCAGGAAGCAGGAAGTGATGTGTCAGCGTCACTGACAGCAGCGGACATGTGATCAGGCTCCAGTCTTCATATAAGCTCCTCGGCCGAGGAGGGGATTTAAACACATGACAATGTCCTGTTCATGCAGATGTTGCATGTTTAACATCAGGCCAGATGTTGAGCAATAAGCTCATAAGAGACAACAATTCATAGTGCAGCACTAAGCTGCACACACTGATACAGTCTAAAGACATGGCCTCCTTATGTATGTACATATATATATATATATATATAGATATATATATCTATATATATATATGTAATTATACAGACTATATGGTTATTTATAAAAGCACCTCAGTCAGACATTAATTACATAATTATGCCCTTAAAATTATGAAAAAGAAATTATTAAATTAAAATTATGTATTCAATTTAATTATATAAATTAGAATCAGAACCATTTATTACCATCTATGCTTACACACACAAGGAATCTTTCCTGGCGGGACGTTTAATATTAAACATTTAACATTTAACAATTAACAATAAATGTATCATATGATAATAATCCTTCCATGTGTACGTTCTTGATTACTGTGACAGGAGCGTATATTACACAGATCATATTTACGTATATATATATATATACATATATATATACATATATATATGTATATATATATATATATATATATATATATATATATATATATATATATATATATATACGTATATATGTATATGTATATATATGTTGTATATTATATTCTATATAATTTACTATTATCACACATTGCACATTATTGATTATCTGTTTTATCCATCCATCCATCCATCCATTATCAGCCGCTTATCCGGGGTCGGGTCGCGGTGGCAGCAGGTCCAGCAGGCCGACCCAGGCTTCCCTCTCACCCGCAACACTTTCCAGCTCATTCTGGGACCCCGAGGCGTTCCAAGGCCAGCCGGGAGATATAATCCCTCCAGCGTGTCCTCGGTCTTCCCCGGGGTCTCCTACCAGTTGGACGTGCCTGGAAAACCTCTAATGGGAGGCGTCCAGGAGGCATCCTGACTAGATGAACCACCTCAGCTGACTCCTTTCGACACGAAGGAGCAGCGACTCGACTCCAAGCTCCCCCCTGATGTCCGAGCTCCCTACCCTATCTCTAAGGCTGAGCCCGGCCACCCTGCGGAGGAAGCTCATTTCGGCCGCTTGTATTCGAGATCTCGTTCTTTCGGTCACGACCCAGAGTTCGTGACCATAGGTGAGGGTTGGAACATAGACCGACCAGTAAATGGAGAGCTTCGCCTTCTGGCTCAGCTCCTCTTCACCAAGACGGACCGGTACAGCGCCTGTTTTATTGCTGCAGCCGCACCGATCCGTCTGTCGATCTCCCGCTCCACCTTACCCTCACTCGTGAACAAGACCCCGAGATACTTGAACTCCTTCGCTTGGGGTAGGCAGTTTGTCCCCACCTGGAGGGAGCAATCCACCGGTTTCCGGCAGAGCACCATGGCCTCAGATTTGGAGGCGCTAACTCTCATCCCTGCCGCTTCACACTCGGCTGCAAAACGCCCCAGTGAATACTGGAGGTCACAATCCGAGGAGGCAAACAGGACCACATCATCCGCGAACAGCAGAGAGGCGATCCTGAGACTCCCGAACCGGATCCTCTCCGCCCCCTGGCTGCGCCTAGATATCCTGTCCATGAAGGTCACGAACAGGACCGGTGATAAAGGGCAGCCCTGGCGGAGGCCAACACCCACCGGGAACGTGTCTGACTTACTACCGAGGATACGAACACAGCTCCTACTGCAGGCGTACAAAGACCGGATAGCCCGTGCCAACGGGTCCGGCACCCCATACTCCCGCAGCACCCCCCACAAAAACCCCCGAGGGACCCGGTCGAAAGCCTTCTCCAAGTCCACAAAGCACATGTAGACTGGTTGGGCAAACTCCCAGGACCCCTCCAGTAGTCTTGCAAGGGTAAAGAGCTGGTCCACTGTTCCACGACCGGGACGGAATCCGCACTGCTCGTCTTGAATCTGAGGTTCGACAAGCGGTCGGAGCCTCCCTTCCAGCACCCTGGCATAAGCTTTTCCCGGGAGGCTGAGCAGTGTGATGCCACGATAGTTTGAGCACACTCTCCGGTCCCCCTTCTTGTAGATGGGAACCACCACCCCGGTCTGCCAGTCCATGGGCACTGTTCCCGACCCCCATGCGACACTGAAAAGGCGTGTCAACCAAGACAGCCCAACAATGTCCAGCGCTTTCAGCATCTCAGGGCGGATCTCATCCACCCCTGGCGCCTTGCCACCAAGGAGCTTTTTGACTACCTTAGCGACCTCTGCCTGGGATATGGGAGAAACCACCCCAAAGTCTTCCGGCGCTGCCCCCTCTCCGGGGGACATGTTAGCCGGGTTTAGGAGTTCCTCAAAGTGCTCTTTCCACCGCCCGACGATGTCCCCAGTCCGGGTCAGCAGTTCCCCCCCCCTGCTGAGAACAGCCTGGGGTAGGCCCTGCTTTCCCTTCCTGAGCCGTCGGATGGTTTGCCAGAACTTCCTTGAGGCCAACCGAAAGTCCTTCTCCATGGCCTCCCCGAACTCCTCCCATGCCCGAGTTTTAGCATCCGCGACCATCGCAGCTGCAGCCCTTCTGGCCTGCCGGTACCCGTCAGCTGCTTCAGGAGACCCCTGGGCCAGCCAGGCCCGAAAGGCCTCCTTCTTCAGTTTGACGGCTTCCCTCACCCCCGGTGTCCACCACCGGGTTCTCGGGTTGCCGCCACGACAGGCACCGATGACCTTCCGGCCACAGCTCCGAGCAGCCGCGTCCACAATAGAGGCTTTGAACATGGTCCACTCGGGTTCCATGTCCCCAGCCTCCCTCGGGATTTGTGAGAAGTTCTTCCGGAGGTGGGAGTTGAAGACCTCCCGGACAGGGTCCTCCGCCAGACGTTCCCAGTTCACCCTCACTACACGTTTGGGCTTGCCAGGTCTTTCTAGCCGACTCCCCCGCCATCTGATCCAACTCACCACCAGGTGGTGATCAGTTGACAGCTCTGCTCCTCTCTTCACCCGAGTGTCCAAGACATACGGCCGCAGATCAGATGATACGACTACAAAGTCGATCATTGATCTCCGGCCTAAGGTGTTCTGGTACCAGGTACACTTATGAGCCACCTTATGCTCGAACATGGTGTTCGTTATGGACAAACTGTGGCTAGCACAGAAGTCCAACAACAAAACACCATTCGGGTTCAGATCGGGCAAGCCGTTCCTCCCAATCACGCCCCGCAAGGTTTCTCTGTCATTGCCCATGTGAGCGTTGAAGTCTCCCAGGAGAACTATGGAGTCGGCAGGCGGCGCCCTTTCCAGGACCCCTCCCACCGACTCCAAGAAGGCCGGATACTCCGAACTGCTGTTCGGTGCATAAGCACAAACAACAGTCAGAGCTTTACTCCCTGCAACCCGTAGGCGCAGGGAGGCGACCCTCTCGTTCTCCGGGGAAAACTCCAACATAGCGGCGCTCAGCCGGGGGCTCGTGAGTATCCCCACTCCCGCCCGGCGCCTCTCACCCTGGGCAACTCCAGAAAAGGACAAAGTCCAACCCTTCTCCAGGAGCTTGGTTCCAGAGCCCATGCTGTGCGTGGAGGTGAGCCCAACTAAATCTAGCTGGTACCGCTCCACCTCCTGCACCAGCTCCGGCTCTTTCCCCGCTAGCGAGGTGACGTTCCACGTCCCTAGAGCTAGTCTATGCTGCCGGCGATCGGCTCGCCCAGGTCTCCTGCCTGGCCCGCCGCCCGGTCTGCATAGCACCCGACCCCGATAATTCTCCCCGCGGGTGGTGGGTCCACGGGGTGACTGCTGCTCCATGTTGTTTCTTCGGGCTGAGCCCGACCGGGCCCCATGGGCGAAAGCCCGGCCACCAGACGCTCGCCGACGAGCTCCCCTCCTGGGTCTGGCTCCGGGAGGGTGCCCCGGTTTCCCTTGTCCGGGCGAGGTAGCTTTAGTCCGTGGGCTGCAATTCATCAGGGTTTTTTGAATCGCTCTTAGTCTGGGCTCTCCCCCGAGACCTGTTTGCCTTGGGAGACCCTACCAGGGGCTGACGCCCCGGACAACATAGCTCCCAGGATCACTGAGCCACTCAAACTCCTCCACCACGTTAAGGTGGCGATTCATTGGAGGAGTATCTGTTTTATGTTGTATATTATTTATTATTACATATCGCATATTAAAAGTAAATGATTTGAATTATTATATATATTTCACATCATTTCATATTATTTATTACAGATTGTTGCCTGCAGCTTGAGAAGAATGAAATCCTCTGAGTTTAATCATTTTTCTGCAGAACATATTCAGACACGATGTTTGATGACAGATTAATACGCAGTCAGATTATATTGTTAGATTACATATTGTTTTACAGCCGCTGACCTTTAATATCAGTCCTCGATTGTTTCTGCAAAGCTTCGTCACAAACTTAATCAAATCAAAGCTCAACTTTTGCATCATTTCATGTCCAGTTCCACAAAGGATTCAGGGGGAAGATGAAGGGGTAACAGGAAGTGACTTTCAAAGGAGTTTTGAACATTTATAACATAAATCTTTTATCTTCATAGACTTTATTTGATATGGACATCACAGTCATTATTATAATTATTTGTATTTATTTATATGTATTTATTTACATCTATGCACAAGAACCAGAAGCACTGTGTGGAGAGATTGTAGTGAAACACCTGAGGCTTTTCTTTTTAAGAATCCAATCCCAGACGGAGCGATTGTTCTATAAAACTGTAAATCATAGCTTGTTTTATGAAAAAAAGCCTAAAACTGCTGTATTTGAATGTATTGATCACCATAAGTAATATACAAGGGAAATATATGGTTTGGTACATGAACAAATTCAAATAGCCCCACAATGGCCCCATTGGGTTATTGGGCCCCAATGAGTCCTCTCCTGAATGTTCTCTGTTCTAAACCCTCTCTAACTTTGTTCTGCTTCACTTTATCAAAGTCAACCTTTGCAGAGAGAATGTTCACATATTGTGTTATGATTTGGGTTAGAGAATGTTCACATATTGAGTTATGATTTGGGTTAGAGAATGTTCACATATTGAGCTATGATTTGGGTTAGAGAATGTTCACATATTGAGTTATGATTTGGGTTAGAGAATGTTCACATATTGAGCTATGATTTGGGTTAGTGAATGTTCACATATTGAGTTATGATTTGGGTTAGAGAATGTTCACATATTGAGTTATGATTTGGGTTAGAGAATGTTCACATATTGAGCTATGATTTGGGTTAGTGAATGTTCACATATTGAGCTATGATTTGGGTTAGTGAATGTTCACATATTGAGCTATGATTTGGGTTAGAGTTGGACCGTACAGCTGCATCATTTCAAAGAAATAATCATCCTGAAAGTGATTTTTTTATTGGCGGACCTGAAACCTTTTCATTTTCTTCTGTGTGTCATCTTCATTTACTCTTAACCAGTAACATATAGACTGATATTTACACATCTGAACTACATCTCACATGTGTACCTTTTATTATAACACCAACATTATTCAAACAGCCCTAGTGGTTGCAGAGATACAGCCTTTTAGTTTGGGATGACATTTAGAGGAAAGGGCCTAAAATAGGTGGGTTTTTAAAAGGTTAAATAATAAATATGATAACATAGAATAAAAGAGAGAATACACACACAAAGTAAAAGTGTGTTAGGTGTGTGAACAATGTTGTGTCTCTTAGTTCAGAGCTTTATTCAAACATAACAGAGAAAGTTGTGTAACTGTGTTCACTGCTGCAGCTAACTAACTTTATTAAAGATGACGGTCCTGGCTGTGTTTAATAATCATAACTGCAGGTGTTGTTGTGACTGCGCATTAAAAGCTTCTTCTTAGGAGGCTGCAGACGGATCAGGAGCTTTAACAACCTGCAAACTGGTCATTTATTGTTGTTCACTCACATGATTAAACTCAAATCACTTAATGCACATTATTGAGGCCAGGCTCGCGCCTTTAGCCAAATGACTGTTGATATTTGCTTTTAATTTAAGCAATCCACTACAAGACTCATTACCGCTAGATTAACTGGAGCGGTTATCCGCCTCAGAGCCGCTAATCCCCGTAACTTGGACCGCATGAAGAGATGAAGGAGCGCGGCTGCAATTTGCTTAATTTAGGTGTTATTGACGGGCCGAGTGTCATGGACCCTGAAGGCAGCAGGGACCCTGAAGGCAGCACGGACAGTACTCCAGCTACTGACGTACTTTTACTTCTGAATACTTCTTCCAGCATTTTTAATCAAATGTTACCTGAAAAAAAAATCAGCTATGAGTGTATTAGTACTTCCACTGCATACTTCTTACAGCGCTGAATACATATTATTTTAAATATTATTAATATTTGGTATTGTATTATTATTATTATTATTGAATTAGTATTTATTTTGTTGTTGTATGTATTATTTTATTATAACAATAGTTATTGTAATAATATTTGTTATTGTTATCATTGTAATTGTTGTTGTTATTATTAAATTGGGTTAACTGAAGATAAATCTCCGGCAGACAGCTGGTGCATGCTGGGAGAGAGGAAGAGTGGAAAAGTGCAATTCTCTGCAAGATAAATCTTCTTGGTGGATTATTTAATATTCTACAAGCTGAAGCAGAGACAGAGGGACATATGGTTTCACCCTCTAACCTCGCCCCCTCTAACCCCCCCCCCCCCCCCCCATGAAAGCAAGCGTGCTCATTGGTTCCCTCAGATTGCAATAAAATGCACCTGCAGAGTTTCAGAAGATTAGGAGCTGCAGGATTATTAAGAGAGCCTCGAGGAAACAGAGAGTCCTGATGAAGAGGAAGAGGACGAAGAGTCTCCAGCCTCGTGCCTCCTCTTCCTCATCTGCCGCTCGGTTTCTGCACAACTTTCATTGTTTTCATCACTTTATGACTTTATGATTTCACCGATCGCTTTGATATCGAACTCTGATTAAAACATGCATTTTATTCAATAAAAACCTTCATAATAATAATAATAATAATAATAATAACGTTAATAATAATAATGTTAATAACAAAAACGCTAATAACACAAACAAAGTGAATAAATAACATCAAACGGATTAAAGGTCAACATTTAAAAACAGACATAAAGACTTTAATACTTTAATATGAAGCGTTCGTCCTCTGTTTATAACCGGAGCTGTTTATGATCAACATGTTAGATCAATGTTCACATTAATGTTTAGATTAATGTTCAGTCTGTTGGAGGAACCTGAGAACCCGGAGGGAACCACGCTGCCACGGGGAGAACATGCAACCTCCACACAGGAACCCGACCCAGAACCCTCTGCCTGCTCCTCACTATATTATTATTACGCAATACACCACGCGCAGCCCATGATAATATTATTGAAATTATTGATATTATTGATATTATTAATATTATTAATATGATTGATTTAAAACAACCTGAAATAAAACATGTAATTTCTTCATCATAGTTCTGTTTCCTCAGAGCGCCGTCAGCCGTTTGAGTGGCAGATGAAGCATTAGGGCCGGGGGGGGCGGGTCAAAGGTCAAAGGCTTCAGCTCAGGAAAGTGTCTCCTTGAGCCGTGAAACTGTGAGAAAGTAGAAGTTTGAAATATTCTGCTCAGATTCTCATGTTTAATAATTCAGCCAAAGGAAGTGACTCTCCTCAAATTAGCATCATGTAGCTCCGCTATGCTAATCACGTGATGCTAATCACGCGCGGCACGCGGCGGCGTGACGCGCGTGCCGTATTAATGTGTTAATCATTAGCCATTAATGATGCAGCGCGTTGGTCTGGCCGCGTGCTCTTTAAGGCTTACTACATGTAAATGAGGGGGGGCTGGAAGAGAACATGGTCCAGACCCCAGACCCCAGACCCCAGACCTCAGACAGTCTCATTTAAACTGTAATCCCGACACACGAGTTGTTTACATCACTGAATTAGGTTAATCTACACGGGACATTTGCATAAACGTGCATTTATGAATAATTAGTGAGCCTTAGAGGGCAGTAGGTGGAGACTGGTGGTGGTGGGGGTCCAGAGGGGGGGTCTTCAGAGGGGGGGCCTTTGGGGGGGACGCGTGGCCAGACTATTGTTCTCTCTATTGTTCCGTTGCCGGTAAACAATAGAGAGAGAAAACAATGAACAACAAAACGGTGGAGAGCGTCTGCTGCTATCGCTTTAATTAGTGTCATCAACACTCACACAGCTGGACACACACACACACAGCCTGATTCAGCTGAAGACAGTGAGGAGAAGCTGAAAGCTCTGGAAACAAAACGAGTTGACTTTGTAATTTTGAAGATAAAACAAAAATAAATCAAAAGTGCTGAAGTTCAGAGATGAAAGAAAAAAGACCTGAAAGATGTTTTGAGCATCAGTAATATTAGTTTAGTTCTATTGACGTCAGTTTTCCAGTTCAACGGGTCCTTCTGGTTCTCCTACTGGTTCCTACTAGTTCTCCTACTGGTTCTCCTTCTGGTTCCTTCTGGTTCTCCTTCTGGTTCTCCTTCTGGTTCTCCTACTGGTTCTCCTACTGGTTCCTTCTGGTTCTCCTACTGGTTCCTTCTGGTTCCTTCTGGTTCTCCTTCTGGTTCTCCTACTGATTCTCCTACTGGTTCTCCTACTGGTTCCTTCTGGTTCCTACTGGTTCTCCAACTGGTTCTCCTTCTGGTTCCTTCTGGTTCTCCTTCTGGTTCTCCTATTGATTCTCCTACTGGTTCCTTCTGGTTCTCCTATTGATTCTCCTTCTGGTTCCTTCTGGTTCTCCTACTGGTTCTCCTTCTGGTTCTCCTACTGGTTCTCCTACTGGTTCCTTCTGGTTCTCCTACTGGTTCCTTCTGGTTCCTTCTGGTTCTCCTTCTGGTTCTCCTACTGATTCTCCTACTGGTTCTCCTACTGGTTCCTTCTGGTTCCTACTGGTTCTCCAACTGGTTCTCCTTCTGGTTCCTTCTGGTTCTCCTTCTGGTTCTCCTATTGATTCTCCTACTGGTTCTCCTACTGGTTCCTTCTGGTTCTCCTACTGGTTCTCCTACTGGTTCTCCTTCTGGTTCCTTCTGGTTCTCCTTCTGGTTCCTTTTAGTTCCTTCAGAACCACCTGTACCTCTTGATTCAGCTGGAAGCTTTCAGGACGTTTACTGGACTTCCTCTGGACCGCTTCAACGTGGAAGGAGCCTGTGAGAGGCAATCAACCAATCAACCAACCAATCAATCAATAAAAGAAATTAATCAATGAAAGAAATTAATAAATGAATGAATAAAATGAATCAATGAAAGAAATGAATAAATGAATGAATGAATGAATGGAAGAATGAATGAAACGACCGGCTGCTGCTCCTTTATGTCAAACGTCTTTTATTCCCTGAAGACAGAAACGACACGCCTCCTCTGTGAAGAGAAACCAGACGGATCGTCTTCCTCTTTCTTCATCACGACCTCAACGTTCAGCTTCCACTATCTGAGGTACAAAGGATTCTGGGGAAAGATGAAGGGGTAACAGGAAGTGACTTTCAAAGGAGTTTTGAACATTCATAACATGAATCTTTTATCTTCATAGACTTTATTTGATATAGACATCACAGTCATTATTATAATTATATGTATTTATTTACATCTATGCACAAGAACCAGAAGCACTGTGTGGAGAGATTGTAGTGAAACACACAAGGCTTTTCTTTTTAAGAATCCAATCCCAGACTGAGAGATTGTTATATAAAACTGTAAATTATAGCTTGTTTTATGAAAAAAAAGCCTAAAACTGCTGTATTTGGATGTATTGAACACCATAAGTAATATACAAGGGAAATATATGGTTTGGTACATGAGAAAATTCAAATAGCATTCAAATAGCCATTGGACCCATTTGGGCCCATTTGGCTGTTCACACAGTGAGCTATGATTTTGAGTGGAGGTCAGAGGAGACGCTCTGTGAACAGCAGGCCTCAGGTCAGTGAAGAGTGAGGTCAGAGGAGACGCTCTGTGAACAGCAGGCCTCAGGTCAGTGAAGAGTGAGGTCAGAGGAGACGCTCTGTGAACAGCAGACCTCAGGTCAGTGAGGAGTGGAGGTCAGAGGAGACGCTGTGGGCTGAACATGCTGATGAGCTGTAAACCTGATCTCTGATCAGCACCTCGACACGCAACACTCAGTCGCCGCAGATTAATTACAAAAGGCAGAAATAAAACAATAAAGACACGAAGCTGAGAGATGAAAAGATCAGAGAATAAAAACATAATCTGAGATTATTCAAGACCTCAATCAATCCTCATAGGAAGGTAATCCATTGTTGAGAAAGAACATAAGTTTCAGGGGAGAACACACACACACCTACAGACACACACACACACACACACACACACACACACACACACACACACACACACACACACAGAGTTAATGATGCTAACAGAGCAAACATTATAATTTATATAAATGTATATATAATTAAATTTTTACATAATATAGTAATAATACAATTGATTATTGTACAAAGTCATAATATAATTGATTATTGTATGAAGTCATAATATAATGACTCCCTCCACACTTCATATTTAAATACACTTTCACATTACACTTTCATCCCACCTTAAAGTACTGCTATCTGTTGACTGCACTCTATTTTAAATTTAATTGTATATTCTACTGTAATTTTAAATATTCATGCTCCCCTTTATTGCACTCTGTTTAGTGTTAAATGCTAGATGTTTATTGTTATATGTGTAATGTTTATTGTTAAATGTTTATTGTTAAATGTTAATTGCTAATTGTTAAATGTTTATTGTTCAATGTGTAATGTTTATTGTTAAACGTTAATTGTTAAATGTTTATTGTTAAATGTTAATTGTTAAATGTTAAATGTTTATTGTTAAATGTGTAATGTTTATTGTTAAATGCTAATTGTTAAATGTTAAATGTTTATTGTTAAATGTTAAATGTTTATTGTTAAATGTTAATTGTTAAATGTTTATTGTTAATTGCTAAATGTTAAATGTTGATTGTTAAATGTTAAATGTTTATTGTTAAATGTGTAATGTTTATTGTTAAATGCTAATTGTTAAATGTTAAATGTTTATTGTTAAATGTTTATTGTTAAATGTTAATTGTTAAATGTTTATTGTTAATTGCTAAATGTTAAATGTTGATTGTTAAATGTTAAATGTTCATTGTTAAATGTCTATTGTTAAATGTTTATTGTTAAATGTTAATTGTTATTTGTTAAATGTTAATTGTTAAATGTTAATTGTTAAATGTTAAATGTTAAATGTTAATTGTTAAATGTTAAATGTTTATTGTTTATTGTTAATTGTTAAATGTTAAATATTAATTGTTAAATGTTAAATGTTTATTGTTTATTGTTAATTGTTAATTGTTAAATGTTAAATGTTAATTGTTAAATGTTATGCACATCCCGCCAGGACAAATTCCTTTTATGTGAAAAAATAGATGGCAATAAATGGTTCTGATAATTGATTAGTGTATGAAGTAATAATATAATTGATTAATTTATGAAGTAATAATATAATTGATTAGTGTACAAAGTAATAATATAATTGATTAGTGTATAAAGTAATAATATAATTGATTAGTGTATAAAGTAATAATATAATTTATTAGTGTAAAAGTCGTAATATAATTAGTTTGAACACTCTCGGCCTCCATCAAAGATCAACAGCATAAATTAAAAGTCTCTTCCTGAGCGGATTGGAGGGAAATTGGTGCAATTAATCCTCCAGGATGAGGCCCAGGGACACGCCCACATCTGCATCCGGACACGCCCCCTTTTGTGGTCCTGATGCAGCGCTCACCTCTGATTGGACGTCCCTGTGATCCCGGAGACCGGGACGGATAAATGGAGCCCGCCACCCGGACCGTCCCGCTCAGTGCATGCCCTCTTCCTCCTCTCTTCATCTTCCTTCTCATCCTTCTCATCCTCCTCTTCCTCGGGACCAGAGTTCTTCCTCATGAGCGGCGTGGCGGGACGGGAGGAGTCGGAGGAGAAGCCCAGAGTCAAGATGCTGTCTCCCAGCTTCGGGATGCTGGAGAAGTCCCGGATGCACGGCTCATCCGGGTTCCGGTCCAAAGGCTTCGCCATCACGGACCTGCTGGGTCTGGACTCGGACCTGCAGACGCGGCACCAGCCCGGCGGGCCCCCGGGGGCCCCGGGTCTGTCCGGCGGCGGCCCGGGCCCCGGGGAGCCGCTGGGCCTCGGCGGGTTCTCGTTCCCCGGCGGCGGCGCGCTCCCGCTGGGCCTCGGCTTCTTGTGCAGCCTCGCGGCGCAGCAGCCCGCGGGCGCGCCCTGCTTCCTGCCCGCGCACCTGCCGCTGCTGCATGCGCGCGCAGACAGCTACCTGCACCTGGAGGCGCAGCGGGACCAACGGGACCAGCGGGACCACTACTCCGGTACGGACCCGGGTCAGTTAGGACCGGACCAGTTAGGACCAGGTCAGTTAGGACCGGGTCAGTTAGGACCGGGTCAGTTAGGACCGGGTCAGTTAGGACCGGGTCAGTTAGGACCAGGTCAGTTAGGACCGGACCAGTTAGGACCGGGTCAGTTAGGACCAGACTTTTAAACCTTTCGTCCTTTTCTTTAAACAATGTTGAAAACCAGCCGACAAAACTTCAAACAAGCCGATTGAACTGATTATATTATTATTATTATTATTATTATTATTTGTATCAGTACTATAATAATAGTTATTATTATAAAGTAGTAATACATTTTATAATATAAGTAATTATTATTACTATTATAATAATATGTAATATTATTACGCCATATTGATTACGCCATTATTACTATTATAGTAATAATCATTATTTGTATTATAAATACTAAAATCAATAATATTGTTATTATTATTACTATAATAGTCATAATACATATTTTTTACTGTAATAGTAATACTAATGATTAATACTGTAATCGTAATAATGATAATTGTTATTATTAATACTATAATAGTAATAATCATTAGTATTACTATTATAGTTTTAACCATTATTATGATTATTACTATAATAGTAATAATAATAATTCATATTATGAATACTATAATAGTAATAATGATGATTATTATTCATACTATAGTAGTAATAATCATTATTATTACTACTATAATAGTAATAATCATTATTATTATTAATACTATAATAGTAATAATCATTATTATTATTATTACTATAATAGTAATAATCATTATTATTATTATTAATACTATAATAGTAATAATCATTATTATTCTTTAATCCTTCACGTTTATTCTGTAAAAAGTTTGAGACATTTTCTTCTTTATAACTTTTAAATGATATTTGTTCAGTTGTTTTTTCCCTTTGGACTTTGGATGTTTCGTTTGTTCGGCTCCGTTCGGCTCCGTTCGGCTCCGTTCGGCTCCGTTCGGTTCCGTTCGGCTCCGTTCGGCTCAAACCGGTTCCATCTTTTTCAAACGACTGGAACTTGTTTTTTTGTCTTGTTTTCGTTATTTATTTGTTTTAAACTATTTTGCTTCGTGTTTTTAAAATGATCTGAAGGCTCCTTTAATAAAAAAGCTTCTCTAAAATGACTTCATTCATAATTAATGGAGGAAACGAGTGTTGCTTCATTTCATTTCAACGAATTGTAAATAAATAAACTGAAAAAGACCGTTTCCCGCTGCGGCCTTCATCAGCAGATGAGGAAGATGAGCTAATGAGGAAGATGAGGAAGATGAGGAAGACGAGGAAGATGAGGAAGACGAAGAAGATGAGGAAGATGAGCTAATGAGGAAGACGAGGAAGATGAGGAAGACGAAGAAGATGAGGAAGATGAGCTAGATGAGGAAGATGAGCTAATGAGGAAGACGAGGAAGATGAGGAAGACGAAGAAGATGAGGAAGATGAGCTAGATGAGGAAGATGAGCTAGATGAGGAAGATGAGCTAATGAGGAAGATGAGGAAGACGAGGAAGATGAGGAAGACGAGGAAGATGAGCTAGATGAGGAAGATGAGCTAATGAGGAAGATGAGGAAGACGAGGAAGATGAGGAAGATGAGCTAGATGAGGAAGATGAGGAAGACGAGGTAACGTGAGTGACGTCTTTCCGGTGTCTCCGCAGATGAAGAGTGTCTCTCAGACCGCAACGATTCCAAAAGCTGTGCGAGCTCCCAGAAGAGGAAGAAGAGGCGACACAGGTGAGTCTTCATCATCATCATCATCATATTTAATATGAAGTTATCATTCATTTGACTCTGTTTATATCTGACTGATTCTTAAGACACAAAATACATTCCTGTTTTAATTATTGAATTATGAATGGGTCTCATATTTATCTAAGTATCTACATGTGTATACTATATTTATATATATATAAAAATATATATATTTATATATAGAGATATGTATTTATGTATTCAAATATATATATAAATATATATATTTATACATTTATATTTATATATAGAGATATTTAAATATAGAATAAATAAATTTAACTGAAAGAAGAAGAATGAGAAAAAGAGAATAAAAGATAAATGTGACCTTAAGAACACGGAAGATGTCTTTCTCTCTCTCACCTGTCTCTCTCTCACCTGTCTCCCTCCCTCTCTTTCCCTCTCACCTGTCTCTCTCTCACCTGTCTCTCTCTCACCTGTCTCTCTCTCACCTGTCTCCCTCCCTCTCTCTCTCTCTCTCACCTGTCTCTCTCTCACCTGTCTCCCTCCCTCTCTCTCTCTCTCTCTCTCACCTGTCTCTCTCTCACCTGTCTCCCTCCCTCTCTCTCCCTCTCACCTGTCTCTCTCTCTCTCTGTCTCCCCCTCTCTAACCTGTCTCTCTCTCACCTGTCTCCCTCCCTCTCCCCCTCAGGACGGTGTTCACGTCCCAGCAGCTGGAGGAGCTGGAGAAGGCGTTCCATGAGGCTCACTACCCCGACGTGTACGCCAGAGAGATGCTGGCCCTGAAGACGGAGCTGCCCGAGGACCGCATCCAGGTACGGCCGGGTCTGGTCTGGGGTCTGGGGTTCTGGTATCTGGGGTTCTGGTCTCTAGGGTTCTGGTATCTGGGGTTCTGGTCTCTAGGGTTCTGGTCTCTGGGGTTCTGGTCTCTAGGGTTCTGGTCTGGGATTCTGGTATCTGGGGTTCTGGTATCTGGGGTGCTGGTCTCTTGGGTTCTGGTCTGGGATTCTGGTATCTGGGGTTCTGGTATCTGGGGTTCTGGTCTCTTGGGTTCTGGTCTGGGATTCTGGTATCTGGGGTTCTGGTCTCTAGGGTTCTGGTCTGGGATTCTGGTATCTGGGGTTCTGGTATCTGGGGTTCTGGTCTCTTGGGTTCTGGTCTGGGATTCTGGTATCTGGGGTTCTGGTCTCTGGGGTTCTGGTATCTGGGGTTCTGGTCTCTGGGGTTCTGGTCTCTTGGGTTCTGGTCTGGGGTTCTGGTCTCTGGGGTTCTGACCACTATGGTTCTGATCAATAACTCTCTCAGAGATTTGAGGTGGCATTTTTATTTTACTGTAAAAATAAAAAAGAAACTTTCAAAATAAAATACAACGAATCATATTATATTTTATTTGTTCATAATATGTAATAATAATAATAATAGTAATAATACATTTAATAACAATAATACTAATATCAACCGCAGCGGATATAATATAATAATAATAGCAAAAGCAGTGATAATAACATGAATGTGACTTGATGATAATAATAACAAGGTTAATGTAAATAACCTTCTAATGGAACCTCATTGTTGGTTCCTTGTTCTCCTGGAACATAATTCAAACCCTTTTTGAAAAAAATCACTTTCAGGATGATTATTTCTTTGAAATGATGCAGCTGTAAGGTCCAACTCTAACCCAAATCATAGCTCAATATGTGAACATTCTCTAACCCAAATCATAGCTCAATATGTGAACATTCTCTAACCCAAATCATAGCTCAATATGTGAACATTCTCTAACCCAAATCATAGCTCAATATGTGAACATTCTCTAACCCAAATCATAGCTCAATATGTGAACATTCTCTAACCCAAATCATAGCTCAATATGTGAACATTCTCTAACCCAAATCATAACTCAATATGTGAACATTCTCTAACCCAAATCATAGCTCAATATGTGAACATTCTCTAACCCAAATCATAGCTCAATATGTGAACATTCTCTAACCCAAATCATAGCTCAATATGTGAACATTCTCTAACCCAAATCATAACTCAATATGTGAACATTCTCTAACCCAAATCATAAACAATATGTGAACATTCTCTAACCCAAATCATAACTCAATATGTGAACATTCTCTCTGCAAAGGTTGACTTTGATAAAGTGAAGCAGAACAAAGTTAGAGAGGGTTTAGAACAGAGAACATTCAGGAGAGGACTCAAATGAGCATTTGGGCACCATCTGTTAATTTTGATCAAACTGTAAAAACACAGTAAAAAACAAAGTGTAACAACAATACTTTTTATACCTTTATGATTATCTTTCTTTCTGTTTGAGTATTTTGTTAAATGGCTTACTGATTCTTGTAGCAAAGGCTTTGGTGTTTAATTTGATGTGCAACATTGATATATTTTCTTGTGATTTATATATATTTTTTGCAATAAATTAAAAAAGGCCCATATGTGGGCCTTTGGTGTTTAAGCAGCTGTTAGTCCTCCTGTGGGTCCTGAACCTCTGTGGTCCGGTTCTCTGCAGGTCTGGTTCCAGAACCGGAGGGCCAAGTGGCGTAAGCGGGAGAAGTGCTGGGGCCGCAGCAGCGTCATGGCGGAGTACGGCCTCTACGGGGCGATGGTGAGGCACAGCATCCCGCTGCCAGAGTCCATCCTGAACTCTGCCAAGAACGGACTTATGGGGACCTGCGCTCCATGGCTGCTCGGTGAGCCGCATGCACGTCAGTAACACACACACACACACACACACACACACTTACACACTGACACACACACTCTCACACACACACACACACTCACACTCACACACACTCACTCACACACACACACACACACACACTCACACACTGACACACACACTCTCACACACACACACACACTCACACACTGACACACACACTCTCACACACACACACACACTCACTCACACTCACACACACTCACTCACACACACACACACACACACACGTCACATATATTTATATATATGTATATACATATATATAAATATATATATGTATATACATATATATAAATATATATATGTATATACATATATATATATGTATATATGTATATACATATATATAAATATATATATGTATATACATATATATATTTATATATATGTATATACATATATATAAATATATATATGTATATACATATATATATATGTATATATGTATATACATATATATACAAGTTGCTCCTTCTGCTTTGGGACGTAGACTCATATTGTGAAAGTGCATCATGTTCCAGCATGCTCCTAAAATATGGAAATATAAATATATATACTTACAAATACAAATATGCACATATTAATATAAATATGTATCGATGAAGCCAAATCTACTTTACTACTACTCGATAAAACATGAAATAACGAAACTATTTAGTTTTTCCTATTAAAAGACTTTTAGCATTTAGCTGCAATTTTCTCAAAATATATGTGTATATATTAAGATATATGTGTATATATCTATAATATGTATAAATGTGTGTATAAATACATATCTATATACAGGACTGAATCTCGCTCTCGTCCTCACAGGAATGCACAAGAAGTCTCAGGAGATCTCCAGGAAGAGTCCCGGTTCTGGTTCTGGTTCTGGTCCTGGTTCCGGTCCTGGTCCTGGTCCTGGTTGTGGTCCCGGTCCCCGGGAGTCGGACCCGACGCGCTCCGACTTGTTCTGCGAGGCGCGGGAGGAGGAGCTGCTGGTGATGGAGGAGGAAGAGGAGGAGGAGGAGGAAGAAGAGGAGGAGGAGGAGGAAGAGGAGGAGGAGGAGGCCATCGACCTGTCCAGCTCCTCCAAGCAGCATGAGGAGGCCGGCTCCGTAAGGCCCGCCTCCTCGCCGCGGCGGCAGAGCGGCAGCGAATCAGACGAACGCAGCTGAAGGGGGCGTGGCTACTGATGAGAACAGAGAGCTCTGATTGGCTGAGAGGAGCCAAAGAGGACAACTGGTTTCCGTATACATAAATAATATATATATATATATAATCTAAATGCTACTCTGGGTTAGCAGCTAAATTATGATCATAAATATCTATGCAAACAAACATTAAGTGGTCATTTAACGTGACGACGTTGACCCGCGACCCTCGAGCCGCCGGACCGAGTCGACCTTTGACCCCAGGACGGCGTCCCGTGTCCATCATGTCTTTACCGAAGGTTTTCTACCAATAAGAGGCTCTTTCATGTTTATTCCTGTTGTGTTGTCGTTTGACCGTCTGTCAAACACTGACTGAAGCTCTGTGAATGAATGTCATTTAAATGTTAAATTATTGTTATTGTCATTATTATTATTAACATGTATGTACAGCAGCCGATTGGTTAATAAAAAACAAAGTATTTTTTTGAATCACTGTTATTTTTCAACAGAAGGAATGAGGATTAATCAGAATAATTATGATATCTCAGGTCAGGTATTGATAATTCTACATTGCTGTCTTTATTTTTGCATTTATTGATTATAATGCCTCAATATCTCAGCGCCAGAACTTTACCAAATAAAGTCACATAACCATTAAGAACTTCACATCTTTTAACCTTGTTAAATGTTACACAACATAAACACTGTTTATCTATTATTTATTGTAGATGCTGTTCCTTTATGTTCAGTTTGGATTAAAAATAAAATGAAGAAAAAAAACATCGGAGCATCCGGTGCTTTTAATTTGGAGGCCATTATCCGTTAGACGAGATAACTACGTCACTTCCGTTACCCGCACCGTAGGCTCTGGCCGTTCTTTGTTGCTAAGCTAATCGGTTGCTTCAACATGTCGGATTTCGGCCGTTTGAAGAGCGAGGTCGCGCGCCTCGTGAACGCGCTGGCCGCGGCGCTGCGCGCGGGAATGTTGAGCCTATCTCTGGAGGACCCGACGCTCCGAACCGAGGTAGACTACGACTTTACGGCATCCGCTTCCGTGGACTTCCGGTGTTGCGACAGTGTGGTTCAGTTTACGGTTAAGAGACAAGAGCGCCAAACTCCATTAGGAAATCTCCTCATTTAAGAAGTTTGTTACTTCCGTGTTAAACAAAATGCAACTTCAGAACAAACTTAAACACTTTGACACATTAAGTGTTGAAAAGGACAATAAAACCTTTATAAGTTCAGTTATGAGCATTAATACTGGAGGTCGTACTTCACTGCAGTAAAAGTACTGCGTTTGATCCTTTCTGAGGTCAAAGTATTGATTGATTAGTAATATCTGATATTCCTGCTGCTTTTATGTGAAAGTTAATTATTGTACATCCGGTTTAGTTTAATCTACAGAAGTGCTTCATATTCTATAAGATCATTATGAAACACCTGTGAGGGGTTCAGGTGTTTCATATAATGACGTCATGTTCTGGTGATTTAACCGAATATCAGAGTATTATTATTATTATTATTATTATTATCACTATCATCATCATCATCATCATCATGAGAGTTCTTCGTCCTTCAGGATAAGCTCAGCGCTCTGGTGGACCGCTTGTGTGTCGGAGCTGTTGAGGAAATCCTCAAGATGGTTGAGGCTCCAAGAGACCGGAAGGGTCTAGACCCAACAGGTCCAGACCTGAAGGGTCCAGACCTGAAGAGTCCAGATCCAAAGGGTCCAGACCTGAAGGGTCCACCAGAAGACCTGAAGAGTCCAGCTGAGTCTGACGGGAGCAGGGCCGGTTTACAGAAGGCGACAGCAGGTGAGTTGTTGTTAAGGACTGAAGCAGCTTCAGGTCCTGGAGGATCCGAAGCTGCTTCAGCTCAGCTCGTGTCTTTGATTCGTGCTCCAGGTGCTCCAGGTGCTCAAGGCGCTCCAGGTGGAGGCGGGCGCCCCCCAGGACTCGCCTACATCCTGGTCTACGGGGTCAGTGAGTGAACCAGCAGAGTGAAGAGGCTCTCGGCTCAGAACGGACTGAACATGGTTTCTGTTTTCTGATCGTAGATCTCTGTCGATCCCCCCGAGGGCCATGCTACTGCTAATGCTAACGCTAACGGTGAGTTACATGTTCTACATCAAAGGGAGACGATCCTGTGAGCTGCTAGTTCCAGACCCTTCTTTGGTTGCAGGTGAGGACGGATTCTCCGCCGCTCCCCCGCAGCCCGAGGTCCCCGACCACGAGTACGCTCGACCGCCACCGGGCGGCGGCCCGTCAGCGGAGGGCGGCGTCTCGGCGGCACGGAGGCGGCGGAAGACGAAGGCTCCCGAGGCGCCGGCGGAGCCTCACTGCCGGTGTTCCCAGTGCGGGAAGCTGTTCCCGACCAGCCAGCGGCTCTCCGACCACCAGAGGAAGTCCCACCCGCTGTGCTCGGTGTGCGGGGCGGCGTTCCCCGGCATCCTGCGGCTCCGTGAGCACAGCGCCAGAGAGCACGGGCTGCTGCCGCACGCCTGCGACTACTGCCCCAAGACGTTCAACCACAAGGCTCACCGCGACCTGCACGTGAAGGCGCGGCACACCGGAGAGAAGACCTGCCACTGCGACGTCTGCGGCAAGGGCTACTGCGGCGCCAGCGCGCTGAAGACGCACCGGACCACCCACTTCGACAAGACGTTCGTCTGCGACGTCTGCGGGAAGAGCTTCCACCACGCCGGCCACCTAACGCGGCACAAGCTGGCGCACCGGGAGGCGCGGCCGCACCGGTGCTCCACCTGCGGGAAGGGCTTCACCCAGGCCGCCAACCTGCGCGGCCACCAGGCCGTCCACACCGGGGAGCGGCCGCTCTGCTCCGTCTGCGGCCGCAGCTACCGCTGCCTGAGGAGCCACGTCCTCAGCAAGCACTCACACCAGCCGGCGGTCGGAGACGCCAGCGGCGTCGTCACCTGCGAGGTGTGCGGCAAGAAGTTCCCCCACCCGTCGCAGCTCAGGATTCACCAGAGGAGCCACACGGGGGAGAAACCGTTCAGCTGCGACGTCTGCGGGAAGAGTTACGGCATGAAGCAGCAGCTGAGGGACCACCGGTACACCCACACCGGGGAGAAACCCTACCGCTGCCCCCTCTGCGCCAAGACCTTCAACCTGGCCACCAGTTTCCTGAGGCACCGCAGCATCCACACCGGGGCGACGCCCCACAGCTGCAGCCGCTGCGGGAAGAGCTTCCGCCTGCTCACCTTCCTCAAGGCTCACCTGCGGACCAAAGCTCACCTGAAGCGGGCGCCGGCCGTGACCTCTGACCTCTGAGCTCGCGTCCCTTTCACAGAGAAATAAACGGGCTGAGAGGATGTTGTTGTGTTGAGTCTCTTCTGTCAGCTGATCCACAGCCAGCCATCAGAAAGGTGATTAGATCTGTTGTCCACACACAAAGGTGGGATTACATCCCATAATCTGACCTCTGGTCTGCAGAAAACAGTCCGACAGTGATTATCAATTATCATGCGGCGGCAGCCAAGTGGGAATTATGAGCGATTTCGCTCCGACAGATTAAAGTATCAGATGTCTGAGGTCAGAGGTCACGAGCAGCAACACACTGTGGTGTTGTTGTGATGAAATCTCTCAAATTCATAAACAATAACACGGGACTGAGCTTAACATGGGCTCCTTGAGTTTATCAACAACAACAACAACAATATAACTATTAGAACTTCTGAAAAAGACCTCGAACATCCAATATTACAGAAGTTAAACTATATGAAAAGTAGTGTTAGTAGTAGTAGTATTATTATTATTAGTAGTAGTATTAGTAGTAGTAGGAGGAGTTTCTGCTGAAAGTGACAGGATCATGATCATTATGATGGATCATGATCATCATGATGGATCATGATCATTATGATGGATCACGATCATTATGATGGATCACGATCAATATGATGGATCACGATCAATATGATGGATCTCATTGATCATCTCACTGAGGTCTTCGTCACTAATCAATAACATCATGAACACAAAGGAGGTCGAGAGATCTGCTGATTAGTTATTGATGAGGTAATAAAAACATAACAACAATAATAATGATAACAATTATAATAATCGTAATAATATTGATGATTATAATAATAATATATATTCCTTTTATTTCAGACTCAGGTCCATATAGCAAAAGACACAAATACAACAACAATATATAAAATACAATACAATAGAGTATAATACAATATAATATAGTACAATATAATAGAGTACAATAGAATAGAGTACAATAGAGCACAATATAATACAATATAATAGAGTACTAATAGAGTACAATACAATAGAATACAATACAATAGAGTAGAATAGATTAGAATATAACACAATAGAGTACAATAGAATAGAGTACAATACAATAGAGTACAATATAATAGAGTACAAAACAATAGAGTAGAATATATTAGAATATAATACAATAGAGTACAATATAATATAGTACAATAGAGTACAATGGAGTAGAATAGAGTAGAATATAATACAATAGAGTAGAATAGATTAGAATATAATACAATAGAGTACAATAGAATAGAGTAGAATATAATACAATAGAGTACAATATAATATAGTACAATAGAGTGCAATACAATAGAGTAGAATAGAGTAGAATATAATACAATAGAGTAGAATAGATTAGAATATAATACAATAGAGTACAATAGAATAGAGTAGAATATAATACAATAGAGTACAATAGATTAGAATATAATACAATAGAATAGAGTAGAATAGAGTAGAATATAATACAATAGAGTAGAATAGAGTAGAATATAATACAATAGAGTAGAATATAATACAATAGAGTAGAATAGAGTAGAATATAATACAATAGAGTAGAATAGAGTAGAATATAATACAATAGAGTAGAATATAATACAATAGAGTAGAATAGAGTAGAATATAATACAATAGAGTACAATAGAATAGAGTAGAATATAATACAATAGAGTAGAATAGATTAGAATATAATACAATAGAGTACAATAGAATAGAGTAGAATAGAGTAGAATATAATACAATAGAGTAGAATATAGTAGAATATAATACAATAGAGTAGAAAAGAGTAGAATATAATACAATAGAGTAGAATAGATTAGAATATAATACAATAGAGTACAATAGAATAGAGTAGAATAGAGTAGAATATAATACAATAGAGTACAATAGAATAGAGTAGAATATAATACAATAGAGTAGAATAGAGTAGAATATAATACAATAGAGTACAATAGAATAGAGTAGAATATAATACAATAGAGTAGAATAGAGTAGAATATAATACAATAGAGTAGAATAGAGTAGAATATAATACAATAGAGTACAATAGAATAGAGTAGAATATAATACAATAGAGTAGAATTGAGTAGAATATAATACAATAGAGTACAATAGAATAGAGTAGAATATAATACAATAGAGTAGAATAGAGTAGAATATAATACAATAGAGTAGAATAGAATAGAGTAGAATATAATACAAAAGAGTAGAATAGAGTGCTCAGGTATAATCATGGAAGTCTCTGAGGTTAAAACTGTTCTGGTGTCTCCAGAACAGGAAGAAGAGCTCGTCTCTTTGGCTCATTTAGACTTTTATATCACAGTTATGAGTCAAAGTGAACGTTATGAATCATAAACATGACTTCATAATAATAATAATGATAATAATAGTAATAATAATGATGATGAGAATAGTAATAATAGTAATAATAATGACGTTAATAATAAAAGAACAGATTTTTCATTCCGATCAATAAGTGACACATAAACATAAAAGAGAATAAATGAGGAAGAGGAGTAAAGGATGAAGAGTAAAGGAGGAAGAGGAGTAACGGAGGAAGAGGAGTAAAGGAGGAAGAGTAGTAAAGGAGGAAGAGGAGTAAAGGAGGAAAAGGCTCTCCTCTTCTTTCTCAACCTTTTATTGCGTCACGTGACGCGGACACCTGAGAGCACCTGAGGGCCGCGTCGGGTCCGCGTGCCGCACTCCGTGACCAACATGGCTGCTCGCGGCACCGGCCTTCTGCGGACCCTGCTGAGCCGCTGCAGAGCCCCGGGACCGGGCCAGACCCGGACCGGACCGGGACCGGGTCTGGTCCGGTGCGCGTCCTCGCTGCCGGCGCCGGGCACGTGGAGCGCGCTCGCGCGCCTCGCGCACCGGGACCTGCACCGGCTGTCCGTCACGGACCCGGAACGGTTCTGGGCCGCCGCCGCGGACCGGCTCCGCTGGGAAAAACCGTTCCACCGGGTCCGGGACTGCGACCTCAGCGCCGGGAAGATCCTCTGGTTCCTGGGGGGGAAGATCAACGTGTCCGGTGAGAACGAGCTTACGGTACCGATAATCAATAAGCAATAACCTATTGTCAATAATCTATCATCAATAACCAATAATCAAGAATCTATCGTCAATAACCTATCATCAATAACCAATAATCCACTTGATGCATAAACCTTATGCATCAAGTGGATTATTGATAACCGACTTTATGCAAATACAAGTACTAATACCACACTGTAGAGGTACTATGTTACAAATACCAGAGTATACTATAGAGATATATAGAGTATATAAATATAAACAAAGAGTACATACAGAGATATACAGAGGTACATAGAGTACATGAAGAGGTACATAGAGTACATGAAGAGGTACATCGAGTACATGAAGAGGTTCATAGAGTACATGAAGAGGTACATCGAGTACATGAAGAGGTACTTAGAGTACATGAAGAGGTTCATAGAGTACATGAAGAGGTACATAGAGTACATGAAGAGGTACATTGAGTACATGAAGAGGTACTTAGAGTACATGAAGAGGTACGAAGAGGTACATCGAGTACATGAAGAGGTACATCGAGTACATGAAGAGGTACATAGAGTACATGAAGAGTCTCTTTAGTGAGTGTCTTTGTCCCTTCCTGTTGTTTTCCTGCTGTTTTCCTGTTGTTTTCCTGCTGTTTTCCTGTTGTTTTCCTGCTGTTTTCCTGTTGTTTTCCTGCTGTTTTCCTGCTGTTTTCCTGTTGTTTTCCTGTTGTTTTCCTGTTGTTTTTCTGCTGTTTTCCTGTTGTTTTCCTGTTGTTTTCCTGTTGTTTTTCTGCTGTTTTCCTGTTGTTTTCCTGTTGTTTTCCTGTTGTTTTCCTGCTGTTTTCCTGTTGTTTGTCTCTCATAATAATCCAGTTACATTCCAATAGCGACAGCTGGCTGATGTGTGGTCTGCAGACACCGGAGGATTTCACTCTGTTACATAAATTATGTTTGTGAACCGCTGCATGACACAAACAGGATCTTAAATCTTAAACCCATTTTAGGATTAATATTCAATCAGCGGATAAATGAAGAGTTTCCATGGCATCAGTTGCAACATGTAGCCTCCTCTCAACACCATGAGCTGGACAAGAAGTCACAGCATAGGAGACGGTGTACCGGATCAGGGATCAGGCCTGTGACCCCCAGACCCTACGGACCACACCACCGTCTCCCTCGGACCAGCAGCCTCTCTGGGTCCACACTACAGACATCACGTGACATAACCCCATCAGCCTGGGAAATGACAACAGAAAAGAGAACGATGAGATACAACAGATTTTCTCAAATGTTTGTTATTTTGTTATTTTATAAGCTTATGGATGAACGTGTTTGCTAATGTAGAACCAGAGGTAATTATGACATGTTAGAGCCCAAATGTCCTTTTCCCCATCAACAGTCACACAAATAGATGGTGGTATACAAACTGACAAAACCAGTATGTCTAGAAAGAGCCTTCCACATCGCTGCTCTGGCTCTGCGTCTCTCCCGCAGTCTGAAGCCTGAGCGCTAGCTGCTCCTCAAGCCTGAGCGCTAGCTGCTGCTCAAGCCTGAGCGCTAGCTGCTCCTCAAGCCTGAGCGCTAGCTGCTGCTCAAGCCTGAGCGCTAGCTGCTGCTCAAGCCTGAGCGCTAGCTGCTGCTCAAGCCTGAGCGCTAGCTGCTCCTCAAGCCTGAGCGCTAGCTGCTCCTTAAGCCTGAGCGCTAGCTGCTCCTCAAGCCTGAGCGCTAGCTGCTCCTTAAGCCTGAGCGCTAGCTGCTCCTCAAGCCTGAGCGCTAGCTGCTCCTTAAGCCTGAGCGCTAGCTGCTCCTTAAGCCTGAGCGCTCGTCCTTTAGGCTGAAAGCCTTCGACACAAAGCGGTCTGATGATTGTGTGTTTGTTTCTGCTTCAGTGAACTGTCTGGATGTGAATGTTGAGAAACATCCCGACCGAGTGGCTCTGATATGGGAGCGGGACGAACCCGGCACGGAGGTGAAGGTCACCTACAGGTGAGAACTCCTTTAGGAAAGGACTTGTCCACTAGCCCACGCTGAGGCCTCCTTTAGGAAAGGACTTGTCCACTAGCCCACGATGAGACCAACACGTTTCTCTCTTATTGTTTTTGGTACGTTGTTGTTAATTCATATTTCTTTCAGAATTGGGTCATGTATTGGTCAACCGGAAAGGGGCGGGACTTCACCTGTCTATAGTTGTCCTCTATGTAGAAGATGATGTTACGTCATCATAAAGTGGAGTCCTATAGTTAGCCTTGTCCTCCCTCTATGAGAGGACCCTGGTCTGCATCTTATCATCATAGCGTGTTGTCCTGAGGTTTTCTCTCAGACCATAAAGGAGTGCATTGTGCAAAAGACATATATCAGCTCATAAAGTCTGAACACTAGTTGGGTAATGAATAACTTCAACTGCAGATGAAGACACATCAAAGGTATAGTTGTTCCACAACGTGTATCTATTCAGATAGAAGAGGTGTTTTCCTCCTTTATCCTGTTAGATGTATTTTCAGGAGTATTTCCTGTTGTGTGAGCGTCCAATGACGAGGAGGTCGTAGCTGCAGTGCAAAGCCCTCTGAGGGAGATTGTGATATTGGGCTGTCCAAACAAATATAACTAAATGTCTCTCGATTTAGGTTTTCACGAAAAATAAACAAATTGAAATAATAGCTGGCTCCTCCTGTGTCTTTCGTGGCGGTAACCTTGCATTGGATCAGACGACTTGAGTTTTAATCTCGGCTTTAAGTGATTGCACAAGAGCTGTGTATTTTATTTCCATGCAATAGATAGAGATCTCATAACCCTCCTCCTCCGCCGCCAGAGAGCTGCTGGAGACGACCTGCCGCCTCGCCAACACCCTGAAGAGCCATGGGATCCGGAAGGGGGACCGGGTTGCCGTCTACATGCCGGTGTCCCCGCTGGCGGTGGCGGCCATGTTGGCGTGCGCCCGGATCGGTGCGGTGCACACTGTGGTGTTTGCTGGCTTCAGCGCCGAGGCCCTGGCAGGGAGGATCCAGGACGGTGAGTCTCCTCCTGAGTCATGACGGGGTTCCACCAGGCCTTCGTAATGCCAGGGCACCGCTCTGAAGCAGACTCTAGACCAGCGGGTGCTGCCATAAAGACTTATTTGATCAGTTAAATTTATATAGAAAAGGTGGGAAAAGAAGAGCAGTTGTGAGTCAAACCGCTGGGCTGCAGACGTACCAGGAGCTCAGGGCAGGAGCGTGACCTTGCTCAGGGCAGGAGCGTGACCTTGGAAGTGTTTACAGCCGACAGCTTCTCTGTTCTCCAGCTGCAGTGAAGGTCAGAGGGGCGGAGCCTGCATACCTGTCCACTGAAGTGTTTGCCTGTGGCTCAAGGACGTCTGGAGGTCAGGCCGCTGGTCAAGGACTCCACTGTTTTGGAAACAGTTGCCGTCTTCAAACCCAAACAAGACATTTCCATGGCTGGCTGAGCAGCAGCAAAGCATGCTGGGAGTGTGGCTGAGAGCGTTTGAATCTAAGTTTATTACAGCCTCAACATGAACAGCAGCTCCAGGACTTTTGGGTTTTTACAGTCTAGACAGGCGACTCGAGGAGAACCTGGTTCTCCCTCATCGGCCCTCAGTGGCCCCTCATCGGCCCTCATTGGCCTCAGTGGCCCTCAGTGGCATTAGTGGCCCTCAGTGGCCTCAGTAGTCTCAGTGGCCTTAGTGGCCCCTCATTGGCCTCAGTGGCCTTAGTGGCCCTCAGTGGCCCTCATTGGCCTCAGTGGCCTTAGTGGCCTTAGTGGCCCCTCATTGGCCTAAGTGGCCTCAGTGGCCTTAGTGGCCTTAGTGGCCCCTCATTAGCCTCAGTGGCCTTAGTGGCCCTCAGCGGCCCCTCATTGGCCTCAGTGGCCTTAGTGGCCCTCAGTGGCCCTCATTGGCCTCAGTGGCCTTAGTGGCCTTAGTGGCCCCTCATTGGCCTAAGTGGCCTCAGTGGCCCTCATTGGCCCTCATTGGCCTCAGTGGCCTTAGTGGCCTTAGTGGCCCCTCATTGGCCTCAGTGGCCTTAGTGGCCCTCAGTGGCCCTCATTGGCCTCAGTGGCCTTAGTGGCCTTAGTGGCCTTAGTGGCCCTCATTGGCCTCAGTGGCCCTCATTGACCTCAGTGGCCCCTCATTGGCCTCACTGGCCTTAGTGGCCCTCAGTGGCCCCTCATTGGCCTCAGTGGCCTCAGTGGCCCTCATTGGCCTCATTGGCCCTAGTGGCCTTAGTGGCCCCTCATTCGCCTCAGTGGCCTTAGTGGCCTTAGTGGCCCTCATTGGCCTCATTGGCCCTAGTGGCCTTAGTGGCCCCTCATTCGCCTCAGTGGCCTTAGTGGCCCCTCATTCGCCTCAGTGGCCCTCAGCGGCCCCTCATTGGCCTCAGTGGCCTTAGTGGCCCTCAGTGGCCCCTCATTGGCCTCAGTGGCCTTAGTGGCCCTCAGTGGCCTTAGTGGCCCTCATTGGCCCTCAGTGGCCTTAGTGGCCCTCAGTGGCCTTAGTGGCCCTCATTGGCCTCAGTGGCCCTCAGTGGCCTTAGTGGCCATAGTGCCCTCATTGGCCTCAGTGGCCTTAGTGGCCCTCAGTGGCCTTAGTGGCCCTCATTGGCCCTCAGTGGCCTTAGTGGCCCTCAGTGGCCTTAGTGGCCCTCATTGGCCTCAGTGGCCCTCAGTGGCCTTAGTGGCCATAGTGCCCTCATTGGCCTCAGTGACCTCAGTGGCCCTCAGTGGCCTCAGTGGCCCTCATTGGCCTCAGTGGCCCCTCATTGGCCTCAGTGACCTCAGTGGCCCTCATTGGCCTCAGTGGCCCTCATTGGCCTCAGTGGCCCCTCAGTGGCCCCTCATTGGCCTCAGTGGCCCCTCAGTGACCTCAGTGGCCCTCATTGGCCTCAGTGGCCCCTCAGTGACCTCAGTGGTCCCTCATTGGCCTCAGTGGCCCTCATTGGCCTCATTGGCCCCTCAGTGACCTCAGTGGTCCCTCATTGGCCTCATTGGCCCCTCAGTGACCTCAGTGGCCCCTCATTGGCCTCAGTGGCCCCTCATTGCCCTCATGGCTCCTGTGCCTCACACTATAACACTAAGTTCCCGTCTCTTTTGGACGCGTGAAGGACAGCGGGTCAGGTTTCACAACACAACTCTGTAGCTTTGTTTAGGAACACGAAACCACTCCGAACCACAGATTTAGATCGTGGTTTGGAAGAAGATATTCAGTTTGTTACGTTAGTATACAGTTATAAATAACAAAAGAAGGTCAGAATTAGTCAATTACCCAGGTGTGTGTTGTGTTCACAGCCCATCTAATTACCCAGGTGTGTGTTGTGTTCACAGCCCAGTGTAAAGCGGTGGTCACCTTTAATCAGGGCGTGAGGGGCGGGCGGCTCATCGACCTGAAAGCCACAGTGGACGCAGCAGTGAAGAGCTGTCCCTCCGTCCAACATGTGTTCGTTGCCCAGAGGACGGAAACCCCTGCTGTGATGGGACCGCTGGACGTCCCGCTGGAGGAGGTGAGACACCCGATCAATACACCTGATATACACCTGATCAATATACCTGATATACACCCGATCAATACACCTGATCAATACACCTGATATTCACCCGATCAATACACCTGATCAATACACCTGATATACATACCTGATATACACCCTCAGTGGCAGTAGTACTAGTAGTACTACTAGCACTAGCAGTACTAGTAGTAACAGTACCTGTCTCTAGGTGATGTCCTCCCAGCCCCCCTCTGTCCTGCAGTAGTACTAGTAGTAGTACTAGTAGTACTAGTAGTAACAGTACCTGTCTCTAGGTGATGTCCTCCCAGCCCCCCCGCTGCCCCGCTGAGCCCCTGGACAGTGAGGACATCTTGTTTCTGCTCTACACGTCAGGAAGTACGGGTTCCCCTAAAGGCATCGTGCACACGCAGGCGGGCTACCTGCTGTACGCCTCCCTCACTCACCAGGTGCTCACCTCTTTCTTCCCTTCCTTACCCACTCGTCTACTTTGTCCACCTTTCTTCTTTCTCCATCCTCCTCTGCTCTTTAAACCTGACTAACCCCAAAACGGGGTCAGAACTCTTCATCAGGAGGTCTTCCTCACTCTCCAAGTCCTCTACTCCATGAATCCACCAGAACCTCTGATGTGACGTAGCACATCACAGGAGCATATAAGTCCATGTTACATGTTTATAACATAATTCAACCATAAATATGAACATAAATCATAAATATGACTCGAAAGTGACTCAAGAGAGCTCCCCAAGTTATGGAAATATCAATTTTCATATCCCTAGCTTGATGCTACACATGATTAGCACCTTTCTGGAAAGCTTACGACCTTCAGGATCACCCAATACATCAAAACACTGTGAGACAAAACCTCAAGATATCAACACATTGCAGCCAGAACACTGAAATATGACTTATGATAAACTATACTTGGTATGTATTGTACTTACTTATGATAAACAATACATGGTATGTATTGTACTTACTTATGATAAACAATACTTGGTATGTTTTGTACTTACTTATGGATAAACAATACTTGGTATGTTTTGTACTTACTTATGATAAACAATACTTGGTATGTATTGTACTTACTTATGATAAACTATACTTGGTATGTTTTGTACTTACTTATGATAAACAATACTTGGTATGTATTGTACTTACTTATGATAAACAATACTTGGTATGTTTTGTACTTACTTATGGATAAACAATACTTGGTATGTTTTGTACTTACTTATGATAAACAATACTTGGTATGTATTGTACTTACTTATGGATAAACAATACTTGGTATGTATTGGTTGTAGAACCAGAGGCGTTCAAGGTCCAGGAAGAAAGTTAGGGTATTTTTGCTCTAAGCGGACCTAAACCTACGGTTCACGAAATGTGCGCTAATTTAGTTACTGAAAATATTTAACTTAACTTATTAATCAAAGTTAAACTTTGCAGAGATACTGTTAACACATATTTATATTTTATAGTAGACAAAAAGCGATGATATGCCTCATTAAAAAGAGAAAATACACCTGGACGTTTTCTTTTTCCGATTTTTTTCTTTTTCTTCTTTCCTGTGTTCTATCATCAGATAATAAACCAGTAACACATGTTATGCTATATGAACCTCTTAACTGGTCTCACAGGTGTTTTCTGTGTATTAAACCTTCTAAATGATTCAAATAGCTCTTTTGGTTGAGGAGATATTCTGTGTTTAGTACGGAGAGGAAAACCATTCAGAATTTGAGAAAAATGTTTGAGGGGCTAAACCTTCTTTCACTTCCTTACTCCCTCATCTCCTTTCTTACTCCCTTCTTTCCCTTTTAACCTTCTTGTGTATGGTATATCATCTCCTAGTCTTTCCCTACCTCCTCATCTCCTTTCACATCACCTTCTTTCCTTCCCTACCTCCTTCAGACCGGAGCAGTGTAAATATATTAATTGTGAATGAAAGTCGGCAACAACATGAACTCTGTAGTGATTCAGGTCGTTGTGTTGAATGAGGACACGAAGACAAAGGAGAGCAGTTACACAACAGGGGGAGGGGGGGACACAAACAGAAATATGTGTGTGTGTGTGTGTGTGTGTGTGTGTGTGTGTGTGTGTGTGTGTGTGTGTGTGTGTGTGTGTGGGATTGATGTGATGTTTATGAAGATAATTGAATAAAAACATAAACCATAATAACCTCAGTGCTAATTTCTAAAGCAGCTTAGCAGCTCAGGGTTTTTCTTTCTGGCTCGTTGTTTGTTTGGATGAAACAAGAACAAAAGCTGCTTTATCAAAAGACAAGGACGGCTAGACCAGCACCAGGATCAAGGGAAGGGGGGCAACTAGACCCCCCTCCCTCCAGACAGCTAGCTAGCTTTTTGTTGACTGAAGTCACGCTGACCCTCTGACCAATCACAGCCCATGTTAACGCTGACGCCACCTCACAGGCGCTGCACATCAAAGAACACGGCCAGCATGTCAAACTAAAGATCTCATTAGTTGAAGACTATGACATCACGACAACGTCTCCATGTACTTTAATCTAGAAGACCAGCTAGAAGCGCTCTGCTTCCATAGAGACACAGAGGTGAAATCTGATTGGATGAGAGCTCTTCTTAAAACAAGCTTCATGCGCTGCAGGCTGAAGCAGAGCAACAGAGGAAGACAGGAGCTGTGACATGAGAACATAAACTGATAGGGAAAAATAATTATAATACATGTAGTGTATTTGTGGAAAACAATGAAATTATAAAATAGTTATAACTTTTTTGATTGTGTTTAGGCAGCAGAGAAGACTTACAGGCCCTGACGGCCTTCTTGTATTTTGTGTTTGGATCATTGAAGTCTGTTTATTAATAATCCTCAGTCGACTCAGTTCTGAACAAAAAACACCTCTCAGAGACTCTCAGGCTGTTCTGGATCAGCTGGTCTGTTCTGGATCAGCTAGTCTGTTCTGGATCAGCTGGTCTGTTCTGGATCAGCTGGTCTGTTCTGGTCTGAACGTGGTCCAGCCCCAAGGTGGACGGCCTGGACGTCTCAGGACCCGCCCCCTCACACATCTGACCAATGAGAGGAAAGAACGCTCTCACAGATCTCAGCGAGTCTATTTCACAAAGACCGGGGATTCTGGGAAATGTAGTGCTGCTGTCAGAGGCCGTGACCCGCTGTGTCGTCTCTCCTCAGTATGTGTTCGACCACCAGGACGGAGACGTGTTCGGCTGCATGGCCGACGTGGGCTGGATCACGGGGCACAGCTACGTGGTCTACGGCCCGCTGTGCAACGGGGCCACCACGGTCCTGTTCGAGAGCACCCCGGTTTACCCAGACCCAGGTAGGCCCCAGAACCCAAAGACACCCGTTCACCCAGACCCAGGTAGGACCCAGAACCCTAAGACACCCGTTCACCCAGACCCAGGTAGGCCCCAGAACCCAAAGACACCCGTTCACCCAGACCCAGGTAGGACCCAGAACCCTAAGACACCCGTTCCCCCAGACCCAGGTAGGACCCAGAACCCTAAGACACCCGTTCACCCAGACCCAGGTAGGACCCAGAACCCTAAGACATAAAGACACCTGTTCACCAAGACCCAGGTAGGACCCAGAACCCTAAGACACCCGTTCACCCAGACCCAGGTAGGACCCAGAACCTTAAGACACCGGTTTACCCAGACCCAGGTAGGCCCCAGAACCCTAAGACATAAAGACACCCGTTCACCCAGACCCAGGTAGGACCCAGAACCATAAGACACCCGTTCACCCAGACCCAGGTAGGACCCAGAACCTTAAGACACCTGTTCACCCAGACCCAGGTAGGACCCAGAACCCTAAGACACCTGTTCAACCAGACCCAGGTAGGACCCAAAACCCTAAGACACCTGTTCACCCAGACCCAGGTAGGACCCAGAACCCTAAGACACCCGTTCACCCAGACCCAGGTAGGACCCAGAACCCTAAGACATCCGTTCACCCAGACCCAGGTAGGACCCAGAACCCTAAGACACCTCTTCACCCAGACCCAGGTAGGACCCAGAACCCTAAGACACCCGTTCACCCAGACCCAGGTAGGACCCAGAACCTTAAGACACCGGTTTACCCAGACCCAGGTAGGACCCAGAACCCTACAACATAAAGACACCTGTTCACCCAGACCCAGGTAGGACCCAGAACCCTAAGACACCCGTTCACCCAGACCCAGGTAAGACCCAGAACCTTAAGACACCGGTTTACCCAGATCCAGGTAGGACCCGGAACCTTGAGACACCTGTTCACCCAGACCCAGGTAGGCCCCAGAACCCTAAGACACCCGTTCACCCAGACCCAGGTAGGACCCAGAACCTTGAGACACCTGTTCACCCAGACCCAGGTAGGACCCAGAACCTTAAGACATGAAGACACCTGTTCACCCAGACCCAGGTAGGACCCAGAACCCTAAGACACCTGTTCACCCAGATCCAGGTAGGACCCAAAACCCTAAGACACCTGTTCACCCAGACCCAGGTAGGACCCAGAACCTTAAGACACCCGTTCACCCAGACCCAGGTAGGACCCAGAACCCTAAGACACCTGTTCACCCAGACCCAGGTAGGACCCAGAACCCTAAGACACCCGTTCACCCAGACCCAGGTAGGACCCAGAACCTTAAGTCACCTGTTCACCCAGACCCAGGTAGGACCTAGAACCCTAAGACACCCGTTCACCCAGACCCAGGTAGGACCCAGAACCCTAAGACACCTGTTCACCCAGACCCAGGTAGGACCCAGAACCCTAAGACACCCGTTCACCCAGAACCAGGTAGGACCCAGAACCCTAATACACCCGTTCACCCAGACCCAGGTAGGACCCAGAACCCTAATACACCCGTTCACCCAGACCCAGGTAGGACCCAGAACCTTAAGACACCTGTTCACCCAGACCCAGGTAGGCCCCAGAACCTTAAGACACCCGTTCACCCAGACCCAGGTAGGACCCAGAACCCTAATACACCCGTTCACCCAGACCCAGGTAGGCCCCAGAACCTTAAGACACCTGTTCACCCAGACCCAGGTAGGCCCCAGAACCTTAAGACACCCGTTCACCCAGACCCAGGTAGGACCCAGAACCTTAAGACACCCGTTCACCCAGACCCAGGTAGGACCCAGAACCTTAAGACACCTGTTCACCCAGACCCAGGTAGGACCCAGAACCTTAAGACACCTGTTCACCCAGACCCAGGTAGGACCCAGAACCTTAAGACATGAAGACACCTGTTCACCCAGACCCAGGTAGGACCCAGAACCTTAAGACACCTGTTCACCCAGACCCAGGTAGGACCCAGAACCTTGAGACACAAAGGACGCTCCGACCGGACTTTGTGTGTTCATGACAACTGTTTCTATTACTCACCTGTTTCATTTAAATTAAAGCTGACAGTCTGAGGGCGTGGCCTCTTTGAGTGACAGGTGCATGTCTGTCTGCCTGTCTGCCTGTCTAACTTTCTGCCTGTCTGTCTGCTCCCTTAGGGAGGTACTGGGAGACCGTGCAGCGTCTCAGGATCTCTCAGTTCTATGGAGCTCCTACGGCTCTTCGTCTGCTGCTGAAATACAACGACAGCTTCGTGAAGAAGTACGACCGCTCGTCTCTGAGGACGCTGGGATCAGGTACCGGGAAGAAGTATTCACGTACTCTCTGGGATCAGGTACCGGGAAGAAGTATTCACGTACTCTCTGGGATCAGGTACCGGGAAGAAGTATTCACGTACTCTCTGGGATCAGGTACCGGGAAGAAGTATTCACGTACTCTCTGGGATCAGGTACCGGGAAGAAGTATTCACGTACTCTCTGGGATCAGGTACCGGGAAGAAGTATTCACGTACTCTCTGGGGTCAGGTACCGGGAAGAAGTATTCACGTACTCTCTGGGATCAGGTACCGGGAAGAAGTATTCACGTACTCTCTGGGATCAGGTACCGGGAAGAAGTATTCACGTACTCTCTGGGATCAGGTACCGGGAAGAAGTATTCACGTACTCTCTGGGGTCAGGTACCGGGAAGAAGTATTCACGTACTCTCTGGGATCAGGTACCGGGAAGAAGTATTCACTTTGCTAATGGCAGAATAATAATCCCTCTATCATACACACTGTTCCTTTAAGTAAAAGTATCAGCATCAAGTTGTACTTGAAGTATCCAGAGTAAAGTACCAGAGTAAAAGTAAATGTATTCCAGTCTATTGATAAGCCATAATGATATCAACCCTGTGTGTGTCTGTCTGTGTGTGTCTCTGTGTGTGTGTCTGTGTGTGTCTGTGTGTGTGTCTCTATGTGTGTGTGTGTGTGTGTGTGTGTCTCTATGTGTGTGTGTGTGTCTCTATGTGTGTGTGTGTGTCTGTGTGTGTGTAGTAGGAGAGCCCATAAACCATGAGGCCTGGCACTGGTTCCACAGCGTGGTTGGAGACGGCCGCTGCCCTCTAGTGGACACCTGGTGGCAGACAGGTGAGACGCATCATCATTATTATTATAAAACAGTAATAATTATAATTAACTTTATTTAAAGTGCATTACAGTGGACAAACAATCATAAAAACTCTAAAAGTTCCTTAACATTGATCAAAAAGAGTGAAACATGTGAATAATAATAAACAATCTATATTAATTATAATAATCTATAGAATTAGTGTTTGTGTATGAAACAGCTTTCAGGAGATCTGAGACCAGATCACAGAAACCTGGAGAACCTTTCTAGTTATTTAAATATACATATAGTTAAATATGAATATATATACATATTAATATAGGTAAATATAGTCACATAAACTATTATTTTAACCCTTTAATCCTCTTTTCATCTCTATTTGTACTGTTTGAGTCTCTTTGTTCTCATGAACCTCGTTTATTCTTTTAATATTAATAACAACTTTCCGTCTCACGGTGAGTGAACGTTTACTTTCATAAGTTTAATTAATAAATCAACTCGAGGGGAGAAAGAAACGTGTCACAGTGCCACCTAGAGGTGGACGAGAACCAGACCTGCAGGGAAGTGGTGAACAGCTAGTTTACATGTGAGAGGAAGAGGAAGATCTCTCCCTAATGTGAGCGATTAGCAGCAGAACATCTGCAGCTCTGCAGCTGATGAATTAAGATCAAATCCTCAACACACTTACACCCCAAGAGTGTGTGTGTGTGTGTGTGTGTGACCTAATTCCTCGACAATCGCACACACTCAGTGTGTGTTGTTTTTAAATCAGACTTAAACTCTCTGCCAGCTGCTGCTTTCTCTTAAAAGATAAATAAATTAAGAAATTATAGGAAATTAAAGCTGCTTGCAGAAGCAAGATGTGAGGCCCTCTAGTGGCCAACAGAAGAACTGCTGTTATATAATAAAGTACAGTATCAATGTTTTTTCTTGTGTAAATACATCAAATATCTACACACATGACAAATGAATAATACGATTAAAGGACACGTTCAATGGAGGATCCGTAGATTTAATATCAGCAGTCAATCACAGTAATGAACAATCAAAGCTGCACTCAAACGCCTCGTGAAGAGTGAAGTGATGAAGAGTAACGGTCCTGCATGGCGCCCCCTAGAGACCGGTGGAGTCTGCATCGCCCCACGGCCGGCAGAGGACGGAGCCGCCATCGTCCCAGCGATGGCCATGAGGCCGTTCTTTGGGATCCAGCCGGAGCTCATGGGAGAGAAGGTGAGACGCACTAGCGCTACGATGCTAACCCGAGACACGCTAGTGCTACGATGCTAACCTGGGACACATAAGTCTATGATGCTAACCCGAGACACGTTTATCCTACGATGCTAACCCGAGACACATAACCCTACAATGCTAACCCGAGACACGTAACCCCACAATGCTAACCTGAGACACGTAACCCTACAATGCTAACCCGAGACACGTTAGGTCTACGATGCTAACCCGAGACACGTAACCCTTTGATGCTAACCCGAGACACGTTAGGTCTACGATGCTAACCCGAGACACGTAACCCTATGATGCTAACCTGAGACATGTAGCCCCACAATGCTAACCTGAGACACGTAACCCTATGATGCTAACCCGAGACACGTTAGGTCTACGATGCTAACCCGAGACACGTAGCCCTATGATGCTAACCCGAGACACGTAACCCTACAATGCTAACCTGAGACACGTAACCCTACAATGCTAACCTGAGACACGTAACCCAATGATGCTAACCCGAGACACGTTAGGTCTACGATGCTAACCCGAGACACGTAACTCTATGATGCTAACCCGAGACACGTTAGGTCTACAATGCTAACCCGAGACACGTAACCCTATGATGCTAACCCGAGACACGTAGCCCCACAATGCTAACCTGAGACACGTAACCCTATGATGCTAACCCGAGACATGTTAGGTCTACGATGCTAACCCGAGACACGTAGCCCTATGATGCTAACCCGAGACACGTAACCCTATAATGCTAACCTGAGACACGTAACCCTATGATGCTAACCCGAGACACGTTAGGTCTACGATGCTAACCTGAGACACGTAACCCTATGATGCTAACCCGAGACACGTATCCCCACAATGCTAACCTGAGACACGTAACCCTACAATGCTAACCTGAGACACGTAACCCCACAATGCTAACCTGAGACACGTAACCCTACGATGCTAACCCGAGACACGTAACCCCACAATGCTAACCTGAGACACGTAACCCTACAATGCTAACCTGAGACACGTAACCCTATGATGCTAACCCGAGACACGTTAGGTCTACGATGCTAACCCGAGAAACGTAACCCTATGATGCTAACCCGAGACACGTAACCCCACAATGCTAACCTGAGACACGTAACCCTACAATGCTAACCTGAGACACGTAACCCTACAATGCTAACCTGAGACACGTAACCCTATGATGCTAATCCGAGACACGTTAGGTCTACGATGCTAACCCGAGACACGTAACCCTATGATGCTAGCCCGAGACACGTTAGGTCTACGATGCTAACCCGAGACACGTAACCCCACAATGCTAACCCGAGACACGTAACCCTATGATCCTAACCCGAGACACGTTAGGTCTACAATGCTAACCTGAGACACGTAACCCTATGATGCTAACCCGAGACACGTAACCCCACAATGCTAACCTGAGACACGTAACCCTACAATGCTAACCTGAGACACGTAACCCTATGATGCTAACCTGAGACACGTAACCCCACAATGCTAACCTGAGACACGTAACCCCACAATGCTAACCTGAGACACGTAACCCTACGATGCTAACCCGAGACACGTAACCCTACGATGCAAACCCGAGACACGTAACCCCACAATGCTAGCCTGAGACACGTAACCCTACAATGCTAACCCGAGACACGTAACCCTATGATGCTAACCCGAGACACGTTAGGTCTACGATGCTAACCCGAGACACGTAACCCTATGATGCTAACCCGAGACACGTAACCCCACAATGCTAACCCGAGACACGTAACCCTACAATGCTAACCTGAGACACGTAACCCTATGATGCTAACCTGAGACACGTTAATCCTACGATGCTAACCTGAGACACGTAATCCTACGATGCTAACCTGAGACACGTAACCCTATGATGCTAACCTGAGACACGTTAATCCTACGATGCTAACCTGAGACACGTAATCCTACGATGCTAACCTGAGACACGTAACCCTATGATGCTAACCTGAGACACGTTAATCCTACGATGCTAACCTGAGACACGTAACCCCACAATGCTAACCCGAGACACGTAACCCTATGATGCTAACCTGAGACACGTTAATCCTACGATGCTAACCTGAGACACGTAACCCTACGATGCTAACCCGAGACACGTAACCCTACGATGCTAACCCGAGACACGTAACCCTACGATGCTAACCCGAGACATGTTAGCTCTACGATGCTAACCCGAGACATGTTAGCTCTACGATGCTAACCCGAGACATGTTAGCTCTACGATGCTAACCCGAGACATGTTAGCTCTACGATGCTAACCCGTCCCTGTTTCCTGTTCTTAACTCTTCAAAGTCATCAGTGAGCAGTGAGTCAGAATCAAAGTGAATTCTGGGTTTCTGATGGACGCCTCGTGAGATGCAGGAAGTGCCACCATCTCTCTCTCTCTCTCTCTCTCTCTCTCTCTCTCTCTCTCTCTTTCTCTCTCTCTCTCTTTCTCTCTCTCTCTCTCTCTCTCTCTCTCTCTCTCTCTGTGTAATCTGTCCATCAGAAGCAGCAGCAGCATCTGTTTGCTTTGATTTTGATTAACAGACTTTCAGAAGTCATTATCCGGTAAAGGAGCGTAATCTGCAGACGCTCGAGGGTTTCTCATCAACGCCGCTGGTCACTGAGAGCAGATTAGATGAGATCACTTCTCCTCCTCTCTCCGTCCTCGGAGGAGGTCGAGGTCGCTTCCCTTTCTCTGCGATCCGAGCCGAGCCGACGTCCTCGCGGGTTTCATCGATAGAGCGAATTTCAACACGAGTTCCTCTTCTGTTCAGAGAAATACTGCAATCTAGAAATATGTATAAGTATTAATATCGGCCTCAATCAGCAGCAGAATACATTTTATTGTTACTATATATTTTATATCAATGGGTCATTTCATCTAGAATATATACAAATATTGATCGTATCGAGAAACAAAAGATGTCAGATTATTATAGTAAAGTAAAACTCCTGTTTAAGTATAAAATGAAAGCGTTAAATGAAGTACAAATACCTCTAAATCTACTACTGACAGCTAATGCTAACGGTTAGCTGTGGAAGATTAACTTTAATGAATCGATTACATTCACACATTTAAAGGGCCAGCGTATAATAATAATATATTCATAACTTTGTGTTTAATCACCTGAAACTCGGAGACTTTGTGTTTTTGTTAGCTTAGCATGAGTTCTGTTAGCTTAGCATGAGTCGTTGTGTTTTCGTTATGAGTGCTTCATATTGATACAGAACAGGTCCTCTTCATGGAGTCCGCAATGTTTCTACAGGAGCCCAGAAGGGACAAACTGAAGGCCCAGTTGTTCAGCAGTTCACCACCAGGTGTCACTAAAACTTTCACGCTGCTCCTTTTATGATTTCTGACACTAAATATCAAAACTCGTTAGCATGTACTCTTTAGCATGTACTTTTTAGCGTGTACTCTTTAGCGTGTTCTTGTTAGCGTGTACTCTTTAGCGTGTACTCTTTAGGTTGTACTCGTTAGCGTGTACTCATTTGCGTGTACTTTTAGCGTGTACTCGTTAGCGTGTACACGTTAGCGCGTACTCTTTAGCGTGTACTTGTTAGCGTGTACTCTTTAGCGTGTACTCTTTAGGTTGTACTCGTTAGCGTGTACTCTTTAGGTTGTACTCGTTAGCGTGTACTCGTTAGTGTGTACTCGTTAGCGTGTACTTGTTAGCGTGTACTCTTTAGTGTGTACTCTTTAGGTTGTACTCGTTAGCGTGTACTCGTTAGCGTGTACTCGTTAGCATGTACTCTGTGTTTTCTGAGCGTTTTTCCGCCGGGTTGTCAGGGCGAGCGTCTGTCGGGTGGCGGAGTGGGAGGAGCTCTGTGCATCAGCCAACCGTGGCCCGGCATGGCACGCGGCATCTACGGAGACCAGCAGCGGTTCCTGGAGGCCTATTTCAAACCGTACCCAGGTCAGTTCTTATGGCATCCTACACACACATATGTATATGTGTGTGTATATATATATATATATATATATAGATATATATATATATATATATATATATATATATATATATATATATATATATCTATATATATATATATATATATATATATATATATATATATATACATAGTCATCGTCTGATGGCTCCTCAGGTTATTACTTCACCGGCGACGGGGCGCTGCGCTCGGAGGACGGCTTCTACCAGATCACCGGGCGGATGGATGACGTCATCAACGTCAGCGGCCACCGGCTCGGCACCGCGGAGATCGAGGACGCGCTGGTGAGGCTAACCTGCAAGTAGTCAACACATTAATGATGAATACAACATGATGAGTCAGGAATAAAGGAAACCACGGATAAATAAATCTCATTTTATGGAACATTTAGTCGACAACTAAAGAATAAACATCACAAGAGATGAAGAGTATTTTAAGAATATTATTATATTAGATTAAATCAGACACTTTAAATATCATTAAATTAAACCAGTTGATGAAGATTTATTGAGATAAAGTCTGACTCAGATTTAATACAATAAAATAAACTCTGATGAGATTGAGGTCTAATGAAATGAAAAAAGATCAAAAGTTCCCGCTTTGATAATAATAATAATAATACTAACAATAACAACAATAATAATAACAATGATAATACTAACAATAATAACACTAGTAATAATAACAGCAATAATACTACTACTACTACTACTAAAAATAATAATAACACTACTACTAATAATGATACTAACAATAACAATAGTAACACTAATAATAAGAACAGCAATACTACTACTACTACTACTAATAACACTACTACTACTACTACTAATAATAACAATAATAACACTAATAATAATAATAATAATAATAATGCTCTTTCACAGGATGAGCATCCAGAGGTTCCAGAGTCGGCTGTGATCGGATTCCCTCACGAGATCAAAGGAGAAGGTGAGACCTCAACCACACCTGAACTCCCATGATGCTTTGCTGCTGCTGCTCTGTGTCTCTTTTGAACACGGACGCTTTAAATAACCAGAAACATTGACATGTAATAAAACATATGAATATGAATACAGAATAGAACCATGACGGCGTCACAGAGGGAGAAGAGCTCATTACCAGAAACTCTAACATTTATAATATATATTTAATATCTGCTGTCGTCTCTTCGTTGTGTTTCAGTTAAAATCAGAAGAAGTTGAACAGTTTGATTTGAGATGCTCTGCTGCCCCCTGCTGGCCGGACGAGGAACACACATTATACATGAAGTTATACATGAAGTTATACATGAAGTTATACATAGTACAACAATAAACACATATAAATACATGAAGTTATACATAGTACAACGATAAACACATATAAATACATGAAGTTATACATAGTACAACGATAAACACATATAAATACATGAAGTTATACATAGTACAACGATAAACCCATATAAATACATGAAGTTATACATAGTACAACGATAAACACACGTGCGTGTGCATGCGTGCGTGTGCATGCGTGTGCATGCGTGCGTGTGCATGCGTGTGCATGCGTGCGTGTGCATGCGTGTGCATACGTGTGTGCGTGTGTGTCTGTGTGCGTGTGTGTCTGTGTGCGTGTGTGTGCGTGTGTGTGCGTGTGTGCGTGTGTGTGTGTGTGTGTGTGTGTCCTCAGTGCCCTTTGCCTTCGTGGTCTTGAAGGACTCTGCAGACGCCCCCGTCGTCCTCAAGCAGCTCAGAGACCTCGTCTCCACCAAGATCGCCAGATACGCCGTGCCGGAGCACTTCCTGGTGAGCTCACCTGCAACACCTGGCTCACCTGCAACACCTGGTTCACCTGCAACACCTGGTTCACCTGCAACACCTGGTTCACCTGCAACACCTGGCTCACTTGCAGGTGTTTCATGTGTTCCAGGTGTTCCAGGTGTTCCAGGTGTTCTAGGTGTTCCAGGTGTTCTAGGTGTTCCAGGTGTTATATGTGTTCCAGGTGTTCTAGGTGTTCCAGGTGTTCCAGGTGTGGTTCCAGGCATTCCAGGTGTTCTAGGTGTTTCATGTGTTCCAGGTGTCCCAGGTGTTCTAGGTGTTCCAGGTGTTCTAGGTGTTCCAGGCATTCCAGGTGTTCTAGGTGTTTCATGTGTTCCAGGTGTCCCAGGTGTTCTAGGTGTTCCAGGTGTTCCAGGTGTGGTTCCAGGCATTGCAGGTGTTCTAGGTGTTTCATGTGTTCCAGGTGTCCCAGGTGTTCTAGGTGTTCCAGGTGTTCTAGGTGTTCCAGGCATTCCAGGTGTTCTAGGTGTTCCAGGCATTCCAGGTGTTCTAGGTGTTTCATGTGTTCCAGGTGTCCCAGGTGTTCTAGGTGTTTCAGGTGTTCTAGGTGTTCTAGGTGTTCCAGGTGTTCTAGGTGTTTCAGGTGTTTCATGTGTTCCAGGTGTTCTAGGTGTTCCAGGTGTTTCAGGTGTTCCAGGTGTTTCATGTGTTCCAGGTGTTTCAGGTGTTCCAGGTGTTTCATGTGTTCCAGGTGTTCCAGGTGTTCTAGGTGTTTCAGGTGTTCCAGGTGTTTCATGTGTTCCAGGTGTTTCATGTGTTTTAGGTGTTCCAGGTGTCCCAGGTGTTCTAGGTGTTCCAGGTGTTCTAGGTGTTCCAGGCATTCCAGGTGTTCTAGGTGTTTCATGTGTTCCAGGTGTCCCAGGTGTTCTAGGTGTTCCAGGTGTTCCAGGTGTTCCAGGTGTGGTTCCAGGCATTGCAGGTGTTCTAGGTGTTTCATGTGTTCCAGGTGTCCCAGGTGTTCTAGGTGTTCCAGGTGTTCTAGGTGTTCCAGGCATTCCAGGTGTTCTAGGTGTTTCATGTGTTCCAGGTGTCCCAGGTGTTCTAGGTGTTCCAGGTGTTCTAGGTGTTCTAGGTGTTCCAGGTGTTCTAGGTGTTTCAGGTGTTTCATGTGTTCCAGGTGTTCTAGGTGTTCCAGGTGTTTCAGGTGTTCCAGGTGTTTCATGTGTTCCAGGTGTTTCAGGTGTTCCAGGTGTTTCATGTGTTCCAGGTGTTCCAGGTGTTCTAGGTGTTTCAGGTGTTCCAGGTGTTTCATGTGTTCCAGGTGTTTCATGTGTTTTAGGTGTTCCAGGTGTTCTAGGTGTTCCAGGTGTTTCAGGTGTTCCATGTGTTTCAGGTGTTCCAGGTGTTCCAGGTGTTTCAGGTGTTTCAGGTGTTTCAGGTGTTTCAGGTGTTCCAGGTGTTCTAGGTGTTCCAGGTGTTCCAGGTGTTTCAGGTGTTACAGGTGTTCTAGGTGTTACAGGTGTTACAGGTGTTACAGGTGTTCTAGGTGTTCCAGGTGTTTCAGGTGTTCCAGGTGTTACAGGTGTTTCAGGTGTTCCAGGTGTTTCATGTGTTTCAGGTGTTCCAGGTGTTCTAGGTGTTCCAGGTGTGGTTCCAGGTTTTCCTCACACCTGTCGCTCTTTCCCGTCGTCCCTCAGGTGGTGAAGCGGCTGCCGAAGACTCGCTCCGGGAAGATCATGCGGCGGATCCTCAGGAAGGTCGCCATGGGAACCACAGGTGACCTCGGCGACGTGTCGACCCTGGACGACCCGTCCGTGGTGGAGGAGATCATCGAGGCCCACAGGAAGCGGCAGGAAGGAGAGAAGAAGAAGAAGAAGAGCGCCCCGTCACCGTCACTTTAAGACGCAGGAGGAAGTGGGCGGGGCAGAGCGGGGCCTCAGGTACCGATGACATCATCGCTCGTCAGGTCGACCCCGAGCTCGTAGGCATGGACCGAATCTAAGGCCCTTAAAGGAACAGGACACAGTTAGCCTAGCTTAGCATACATACTGTACCAGGTGGAGGAGGATGTTTCACTAAATGTGGTACTGTTCCTTTAAGACACATCGAGTCTGAACAATTAAAACATGTAAACGTCATATTTACTGGGAAAGGTTTTAAGTGAAAGAAAAACTATATTTTAGTTACTAAACTCTAATTTTTCCCAATGTTCTTAATAAAAATCAGAATTTTAACATTAAAATTAGGAAATTTCGGTCATGAAAAATGAAACGCAGTATATTTGCTAATTTTTTAAACCAGATTTGAATTCACATATATTTTAGAATAAAAAGATAACTCAGAATCAAATGTTTTTTATTGAGCAGATTAATGTTGTGTGAACATAGAAATATGTTTATAGATTTATAGTTTGCAGCTGAAATTGTTTATTGACAGTTGATCAAATCCAAAATGTGAAGAAATAAAGATTTACGAATGAACTTGAACTCTGTCTGTGTGTTTCCTTCTTTATTATATATATATATATTTTAATATATATATATATAAATGTATATATAAATATATATTTTTTAGATATATATGTATATTTTTTGGTGTGTGTGTAAAATATATATGTAAACACATGATAATGATCCATGACCCTGTAGGTTAAAGACTAAAGTCTATTAAACTAAAAGATTATTTTTCTTTATTTTGTTTCTTCATTGTTGTTTTTTAAGATGTATTTTATTTATTTAAACACAAGCATATGTATTTGTATATGTCATTGATGTTACTTATTTAGTTTATTATACATGATTATACATTTATTAATGTAATTATATGCAATGTTATTTATATTTTGTCATTTTAACATAGTTTTATAGATTTTATTCACCATATTAGAGTTCTGCTGCAGCGCTTTGACCTACGGCCAGCAGGGGGCGACGTGCGCACTTCCCTTCACGACAGCTGTCGTAAAAACAGCCGTAAGTGGCGGTGCAGCAATGGCTGCCCGGTGGAGCGAAAGCAAACTTTAGAGTGTTTCGCTCCTCTGAAAGTGTTCAACAGGTGTGTGTGTATGACGTGACGTGTACACAGGTGTGTGTAGGATGTGGTCCCGCGTGCAGCAGCGCGTGGAGGACTTCATGGTGACGGCGGTGACGGAAATCTGTCGGTGCCTCAAAGAGAGAGACGAAGAAGAAAAAGAAGAAGAAGCCTCAAAGATGGAGGTCAGTCTGATTCTGAAGTACAAGTACTACAAGTCTGAGGTACTTTACTGGAGTACCTTCTCCTCCCCACCTCTCAAAGGTATATGTAGTACTTGTTACTGTACGACATATCAGAGGTATATGTAGTACTTTATACTGTACTACACCTCAAAGGTACATGTAGTACTTTACACTGTACTACATCTCAGAGGTACTTAATACTGTACTACATCTCAGAGGTACTTAATACTGTACTACATCTCAGAGGTATATGTTGTACTTTACACTGTACTACATCTCAAAGGTACATGTTGTACTTTATACTGTACTACACCTCAGAGGTACATGTTGTACTTTATACTGTACTACACCTCAGAGGTACTTCAAGAATGTTCCTCTGATGATAAACTGTGTTGCAGGAGGAGCTGCTGGCTGTGATGAGGAGGTGCTGTGAGGTTCTGCTGCAAGACCTGAAGGGGCTTCAGGAGGAGAACCAGGACCTAAAGGGGCTTCAGGAGGAGAACCAGGACCTGAAGGGGCTTCAGGAGGAGAACCAGGACCTGAAGGGGCTTCAGGAGGAGAACCAGGACCTGAAGGAGCTTCAGGAGGAGAACCAGGACCTGAAGGGGCTTCAGGAGGAGAACCAGGACCTGAAGGGGCTTCAGGAGGAGAACCAGGACCTGAAGGAGCTTCAGGAGGAGAACCAGGACCTGAAGGGGCTTCAGGAGGAGAACCAGGACCTAAAGGGGCTTCAGGAGGAGAACCAGGACCTGAAGGAGCTTCAGGAGGAGAACCAGGACGTGAAGGGGCTTCAGGAGGAGAACCAGGACCTGAAGGGGCTTCAGGAGGAGAACCAGGACCTGAAGGGGCTTCAGGAGGAGAACCAGGACCTGAAGGGGCTTCAGGAGGAGAACCAGGACCTGAAGGGGCTTCAGGAGGAGAACCAGGACCAGAAAAGACTTCAGGAGGAGAACCAGGAGAAAGACGAGCTACCATCATGTGATCAGAGGAGCGTCCATGAAGCTGAAGGAGGCGCTCAGATGGAGGCGAGCAGCCAATCAGAGCAGACTCCTGCGGCCCGGCGGCCCTTCGCCTGCTGCACCTGCGGGAAGTCTTTCTCGGCCCGCAGCAGTGTCACAGTCCACCGCCGCACCGTGCACGGCGAGCAGCGCCCCCACGGGTGCTCTCACTGCGGGAAGCTGTTCGGCACCCGCAGCCACCTCAGGACGCACCTGAGGGCCGGCGGCGGGCCGCTCACCTGCTCGGCATGCGGCAAGGCGCTAGCGGCGCGGTGCCTCCTCCAACGGCACGGACGCACCTGCCGGGTCACGGACGCCGGAGGCTTCAGGTGCGCGGAGTGCGGCAAGGACTTCTCCAAGCGCAGTTACCTGTCTGCACACCGGCGGGTGCACCTGAAGGACAAACCCTTCACCTGTCCCACGTGTGAGAAGGGCTTCACCGTGCGCCGCAGCCTCCACGTGCACCAGCTGACCGTCCACCGCGGGGAGAAACCCTTCACCTGCGCCGTCTGCGGGAAGACCTTCAGCCAGCGCGGCGGCCTCGGGGCTCACCAGAGGACGCACACGGGGGAGCGGCCGCACGCCTGCGAGCGCTGCGGCAGCCGCTTCTCCAGCCGCAGCGGGCTGGCGGTGCACAGCCGCGTCCACACGGGCGAGAAGGCCTTCGCCTGCGACGCCTGCGGCAAGAGCTTCAGCGTGTCGGCCAACCTGCGGCGCCACCGGCTCGTCCACTCGGGCCGCCGGGAGTTCGCCTGCGACGTGTGCGGTCGCGGCTTCGCGCAGGCGGCGCACCTGAAAGCGCACCGCGCAGTGCACAGCGGCGAGCGGGCCTTCATCTGCAACGCCTGCGGGAAGGGCTTCGGGCAGCGCGGCGCACTGCTGGCGCACGAGCGCAGCCACGCCGGCCTCAAGCCGCACGGCTGCGGCGAGTGCGGGAAGAGCTTCTCTTCGTCCGCGTCGCTGAAGCGCCACCGGCTGGCTCACGGCGGGCGGAAGGCTCACGCGTGCGACGAGTGCGGGAAGAGCTTCGCCAGCGCCCAGGTCCTGAAGACTCACCTGCGGCTGCACGCCGGCGGCGGCAAAGCGTTCTCCTGCGACGTGTGCGGCCGCGGCTACAGCTCGCTCGGCTACCTGAGGACGCACCGGCGCTGCCACTCGGAGGGGAAACCGTTCGGCTGCTCCTGCTGCCAGAAGACCTTCTCCACGCAGGCGAGTGCCAAGCTGCACGAGCGCACGCACAGCGGGGAGAAACCCTTCATCTGCGAGGTCTGCGGGAAGAGCTTCAGCGTGTCGCAGAACCTCGTCCGGCACAAGCGGGTCCACAGCGGGGAGAAACCCTTCGAGTGCGCGGTTTGCGGGAAGCGGTTCAGTCAGAACAACAACCTGAAGGCTCACCTGCTGGTCCACTCGGGTCAGAAGCCGTTCAGCTGCTCCTCCTGCAGCAGGAGTTTCGCCTCCACAAGGAGCCTCAGGGAGCACAAGTGCGTCTCGGCTGAATGAAGTCCTGGAACCCAAACGGGACCGCCAAAGACCGGGACCCCCCTCGAGAACCTCCTGGAGCCGCAAACGGGACGTGAGGACGAGTCAAGGCGAGTCACAGTGACGTCTCTCGGCGGTTTGTGGACGTTTTGAAGACAGTTCAGCAATTTGTCCTTCGGGGTTTTGTTTTTTTGCAACCAGTGAACAGGAAGTGACCATATGTGGACGGAGGAGGACGTTTGACTCTAAATGACCATCATTTACTAAATGAACATCATGCTGTATTGAAGAAGACTTGAAACTAGAGATGGAGACATAAACTCATGTTTACAATGTTTACTGAGAGAATACATCAAGAGAGAAGTAGAGTCATTTATATAGACTTCTATACAACCAGAGGAGTCACCCCCTGGTGGTCAGGAGAGATAATGCAGCTTTAATACATGAAGCATAGACTTCTATACAACCAGAGGAGTCGCCCCTTGGTGGTCAGGAGAGAGAATGCAGCTTTAACACATGAAGCATAGACTTCTATACAACCAGAGGAGTCACCCCCTGGTGGTCAGGAGAGAGAATGCAGCTTTAATACATGAAGCATATACTTCTATACAACCAGAGGAGTCGCCCCTTGGTGGTCAGGAGAGAGAATGCAGCTTTAACACATGAAGCATAGACTTCTATACAACCAGAGGAGTCACCCCCTGGTGGTCAGGAGAGAGAATGCAGCTTTAACACATGAAGCATAGACTTCTATACAACCAGAGGAGTCGCCCCTTGGTGGTCAGGAGAGAGAATGCAGCTTTAACACATGAATCATAGACTTCTATACAACCAGAGGAGTCACCCCCCGGTGGTCAGGAGAGAAAATGCAGCTTTAAGACTTCACTTTGCCTCCTGACTCGAGGAGAAACTCTGACCCTGTCCTGGTTTTAATCTAATTTAAATAAACAACAAACTATTCCTGACTGATCTCTCATTTGTCATTGTGTGTAAACTAATAAATACCACATTCATTTGTCTATAATTTTTTCTTCCAGGATTTTAAAATGTTAAAAGTCCATTCTGTGTTTTAAGCAGAGGTTTCAAAAGTATTCACATTCATTACTCAAGTAGAAGTATAGATACTAGGGTTTAAAAATACTTCTGTAAAAGTTGAAGTATCAACTCAAGCTTTTTACTTAAGTAAAAGTGTAAAAGTACTGGTTTAAAAACTACTTAAAAGTATAAAAGTAAAAGTAATGTAAGGGGATTTTTTCCCCCATTAAGGACAAACTCTTAAGCCGCGTCTCAGGGGCCTATAGTGCACTACCCCACCTCCCCCAAAACAATCACTTTATAAAGGCCATAATGACTATAATGTTTTAAAATGCTATGTTGAAAAATGTGGGATGCACTAGGCTACCCGTTTCAGCTGCATACATGCCCATTGAAAATGATCACATTTTATTACAATGCAAATACATTAAAGTAACATATGTGTACTACTGAGCATTAACATGCGTTTCATGGAGCGGAAGACATGATAACTAGTTGCCTATAAGTATTGTAATAGTGCAAAATAGGAAGCGGCGGCGACTCCAACACAAACACTTAAAGCTGTGGTTCTCAAACTTTTTCTGTAAATAACATAATTGTGTGACTCATCTGTACTTTTATAAATAACAGAATAAAGAAAAGTAAATCACTTTCAAGTAAATCAGATTACCCCATCAGACAATGTTTTGTGTAAGTTCTATCTGTGCAAAAAATAACTCATATTTAGTTACTACTAAATAGCTCATTGTGGAAAACAATAAGCTTTTAATTTTTTTTGCCAAACAAAACAGAATGAGTGCAGATATGTGAGCCATCAGGCTGTATCGGTATTAGTGGAGCAGTGACCTGCTTTCCTCGACACATATGTTATAAACGGGGTTGTAGATTTGATACGGCCTCTCTCAATTCATGCTCAATATTGAGCTTAGATCTGTTTTTTTATTTTGAGAAGTGCAACAGCAGGAAAAGACGAGCTCACGGAGCTCACGGCGTCAAATCGCGCATGCGCAAGCTAACCTGTTAACGGCGTACCGCAACCATTTACCAGAAAGTACAGACATTTGTCCAAGTATTTATTAATGACTTGTTTTATATCCGTGTACTTTGTACTTTTGTAATATGTGAAGCCAGCAGCTCATTGTTGGTAGAAGACACGAGCACTTTGGCTCTTTCACCTGGAGCAGGAGAGCTGCTCTGGGTTCAGAGAGCTGCTCTGGGTTCAGAGAGCTGCTCTGGGTTCAGAGAGCTGCTCTGGGTTCATAGAGCTGCTCTGGGTTCATAGAGCTGCTCTGGGTTCATAGAGCTGCTCCGGTGCGAGTAGAACTCAGCTGCTCCTCACAGGAGAGCTGCTGTTGCATCTTCACCCTGGGAGCGTTTAAAACACAGATATAGCGGTCTACTTTTCACGGGACATATTTTTCGACGCTCTCTGTCCGCTGGTGTGTGTGCTCAGTGCTCACTTGTGTGTGTGTGTGTGTGTGTGTGTATATGTGCTCAGTGCTCACCTGTGTGTGCGCGCACGTATCTGTGTGCGCAACGGGGCGGAGAGGTTTTTGTGTGTGTTTTTGAACGATGACAAGCCGGAGTGAAAACAAACCAAAATGAAATAGTAACGAGGCTATTTTTAAAATGTAGGGAGTAGAAAGTACAGATATTTGCGTGAAAATGTAAGGAGTAGAAGTAAAAAGTTGTCTGAAAATAAATACTCCAGTAAAGTATAGATACCCAAAATGTCTACTTAAGTAAGCTAACGAAGTATTTGTACTTCGTTACTTGACACCTCTGGTTTTAAGATGTGTACTCCCTTTTTATATTTTTTAAACTTAATTTCTTCTAAGGACTGACATTTTCAATTTCATTTGTTCTTTTATTTAAAAAAATATTTTTCTTTGAATCTTTTCATTCATATATTTTTATTTTATTATTTCTTTCTTTTTGACTTTGACTGATATATTATATTGTATTTCTTATAATGTCTTATATATTAAAATATGTTTTAATTATTATGATTACGTTTTTATCTTAATATTTATTTATTTTTCTATTTTGTTGAAAACAAACGAAAAGAAAAGTGACACAAAAAATGTTTTGGCGCATTTTTACCTTATATTTAATTAAAATGTCTTTAAAACGTAATTTTTTTTTAAATGTCATTTAAATTTTGTTTATTTATAAAATATATATTTACTTCTTGTAATTTCTTGTATACATTTATTTATCTATTTTGGAAAGCACGTGACGATGTTATGCCACGTCTTTTATTTTGAAGTCCCAGACCGGAAGCTCTCCCTCGTCAGCAGGATGTGCTGTCGGTCCTCTCCGTGTTAGTCCGTCACTACCCGCGTCGTTAAACCTCAGCTCCAGGCCTGCAGCCGAGCCGAGCCGAGCCGAGCCGAGCCGAGCGGACCCGAGTCCAGCATGAACGAGACGGAGGGGCTCCGGTTCCGGAGGGTCCACCGACCGCAGGTCATCACCGACGAGCTGCCGGAGAACCGGAACAAGGGGACCGGGTGAGAGGGGGAGGGGTGGACATAAAAACAGAAACACCGACGGTGACGTCACCGCCGCGTCACGGCATTGATCGTTGATCTGATTAATTGTGATATATATCATTTTATTGTATTATTTTAATAATAATAATTTTAATTTAAAATCAATGATGAATACATATATATAATTAACTGTAATATATAATACATTTTAATAATACTCATTTTAAATTAATAAATATATATAATATATTAATTAATTAGCCTCACTGTACTGAGGTTGAAGTACTTAGTACTTCTGCTCTCTGCTACTTTATACTTCTGACTCCTTTAGTCACTGACTCCAGATCAGCGTTATATAAATATATATATATATATATATATATATATATATATATATATATATATATATATATATATATATGTATCATATACTTTATACTTCTGACTCCTTTAGTCACTGACTCCAGATCAGCGTTATATAAATATATATACATATATATCATATACTTCTGACTCCTTTAGTCACTGATTCCAGATCAGCGTTATATAAATATATATATATATATATATATCATATACTTCTGACTCCTTTAGTCACTGATTGCAGATCAGCGTTATATAAATATATATATATATATGTATATATATATATATATATATATATATATGTATCATATACTTTATACTTCTGACTCCTTTAGTCACTGACTCCAGATCAGCGTTATATAAATATATATACATATATATCATATACTTCTGACTCCTTTAGTCACTGATTCCAGATCAGCGTTATATAAATATATATATATATATCATATACTTCTGACTCCTTTAGTCACTGATTCCAGATCAGCGTTATATAAATATATATATGTATATATATATATATATATATATATATGTATATATATATATATATATATATATATATATATATATGTATCATATACTTTATACTTCTGACTCCTTTAGTCACTGACTCCAGATCAGCGTTATATAAATATATATACATATATATCATATACTTCTGACTCCTTTAGTCACTGATTCCAGATCAGCGTTATATAAATATATATATATATATATATATATATCATATACTTCTGACTCCTTTAGTCACTGATTCCAGATCAGCGTTATATAAATATATATATGTATATATATATATATATATATATCATATACTTTATACTTCTGACTCCTTTAGTCACTGATTCCAGATCAGCGTTATATAAATATATATATATGTATATATATATATATATATATATATATATATATATCATATACTTTATACTTCTGACTCCTTTAGTCACTGACTCCAGATCAGCGTTATATAAATATATGTACATCATATACCTATACGGCGCTCTCCTTAGCAGCACCTACAGTGGGAAGGTGTTCCAGGTGACGCTGCTCTCTCTGGGCGGCTTCCTGCTCCTTCCTCTCCTGGTCATCATCCTCATCCTCGAGTCCCCCATCCACCCCGAGGTCTTCAGGTGAGTCCCAGGGGTTGATAATACTATTCTTTTGAGGTACTAATACTAGATGATTTGAGGTACTAATTCAAGATGATTTAAGGTACTAATACTAGATGATTTGAGGTACTAATACAAGATGATTTGAGGTACTAATACTAGATGATTTGAGGTACTAATTCAAGATGATTTGAGGTACTAATACTAGATGATTTGAGGTACTAATACAAGATGATTTGAGGTACTAATACAAGATGATTCGAGGTACTAATACTCAGTGCTTGAGGTACTAATACTCAGTGTTTGAGGTACTAATACCCAGTGCTTGAGGTACTAATACTCAGTGTTTGAGGTACTAATACCCAGTGCTTGAGGTACTAATACCCAGTGTTTGAGGTACTAATACTCAGTGTTTGAGGTACTAATACCCAGTGCTTGAGGTACTAATACCCAGTGTTTGAGGTACTAATACCCAGTGTTTGAGGTACTAGTACCCAGTGTTTGAGGTACTAATACTCAGTGTTTGAGGTACTAATACCCAGTGCTTGAGGTACTAATACCCACTGTTTGAGGTACTAATACTCAGTGTTTGAGGTACTAATACCCAGTGTTTGAGGTACTAATACTCAGTGTTTGAGGTACTAATACCCAGTGCTTGAGGTACTAATACCCAGTGTTTGAGGTACTAATACCCAGTGTTTGAGGTACTAATACCCAGTGCTTGAGGTACTAATACTCTGTCCTGCAGCCTGAAGGAGCCTCCCCTGATGAAGGGCTGCTGGGAACCAAACCTGAAGCTCCGAGAGGCTCAGAGACTGTTTGAGGACCAGATCAGCGGCCCGGAGTCCATCACCAACATCGGAGGTCTGCTTCAGTCTGGTTTAGTTAGTCTGGTTTAGTTTAGTCTGGTTTATTTAATCTAGTTTAGTTTGGTTTAGTTAGTCTGGTTTAGTAATCTGGTTTGGTTTAGTGTTGAGTTTAATGTTGAGTTTAGTGTTGAGTTTAGTGTTGAGTTTAGTGTTTAGTGTTTATTTTAGTGTAACTGAAGCTCCAGACCTCGGCTCGCTGCTTTCTGGTGAAACAAACTTGTGAAATCGTTTCATCAGATTTCGTCAGTTTGGATCCAGCTGGTGAAATAGTCAGAGGTTAGAGGTCAGAGGTCAGAGGTCACGGCCTCGTTGTGAAGTCGGTTTCCAGATGGAATGAATGAAAAACTGATGTGCAGCTTTCATGGCTTCAGACAAAAGGTGTTACTGTTTAAAGCTGAAGAAGACCATGAAGGCGCCCGAGAGCTGACCGCTCGTCTCTTCCCTCTGCAGATGTTTTGTACGCGGGAACAGCTGACGGCAAGATCGTGAAGCTGATTGGTCGAAGGATTCACACGGTGACGAGGCTCGGGAAACCGCCGTGTGGTGAGAGACGCTTCGCCCCAGTTTAGGTTTAGTTTAGGTTCAGCAACTCAACTTCCTGTTTCACACGAACCACAAGAGGCCGTTTATTTGTTGTGAAACAGGAAGTGAGTGTGGGGAACAAGCCGCTTCAATTTGGCATAATGTGAGTCCTCCTCCAGCTCTCAGAAACTGACTCTTACTCTGAAGGAGCAAGTGGTGCTCTTACTCTGAAGGAGCAGCGAGTCTCCTTCATGGTGTGAAGCGCTGGGTATGGTGCATGCTGGGTAACTGGGCGTGTCCTCAGGCTCCGTGGAGGAGGAGTCCAGCTGTGGGCGGCCTCTGGGGATCCGGGTCGGACCCAACGGGACTCTGTTTGTGGCCGACGCCTACCTGGGTCTGTTCCAGGTGAACCCCACCACAGGTGAGAGGGGCTGTTGTTGTTCTCCTCCTCTTCCTCCTCCTCTTCCTCCTCCTGCTCCTCCTCTTCCTCCTCCTCCTCTTCCTCCTGCTCTTCCTCCTCCTCTTCGTCTTCCTCCTCCTTGTCCTCCTCCTCTTCGTCTTCCTCCTCCTTGTCCTCCTCCTCCTCGTCCTCCTCTTCCTCCTCCTCTTCCTCCTGTTCACATAAACACCAACGATGAAAAACATTTGAATTCATTCAATAAAATAAATAAAAACAAATATCAAGTTCAGAAAATATGAAAAACTAAATAAAAACTAAAAAGTCTCCAAACACAAAAACTAAACGTTTTGTTTTCGTGACTTTTGACAGAAAATATATTTATATTATAATATTAAGTTCTATGAAGAGGAAACAGTTTAGTAAAAAACACACAAACGTTACGAGATAAACAATAATAAATAATAATAAATAACATCAGAGGCAGAAAACAGGCTTATTGATCTAAATAATGTTAAAACTTCTATAAATGTTAAAACGTCACAATATTATCAAAACAAAATGAATATATATAAGATGTAACTTATAACAAAATGCATCTCACGCTCTGATAGTGTTACGTTTTATTATTATTTATAATCTGTTTTTACAATAAACATCTTTAAATATCTCAAAACAGTTTAAGGTGTAAAAGTCTGTTTATGAAAATAACTTGTAATAAATGATGAAGAACATTAATCATCACGTGACTCAACGTCCACCGTTCTGGTTTACTGGTTATAATAATAATCATAATAATAATCATAATAATAATAACAATAATAATAATAATCACAATTCCAGGCGAGGCGACCCTCCTGGTGGCCGGCGGCCAGCTGGTGGCCGGCAGGAAGTTGTCCTTCATCAACGACGTGGCGGTGACTCGGGACGGCAGGAAGCTGTACTTCACCTCCTCCAGCAGCAGGTGGCAGCGCAGAGACTTCCTGCACCTCATCATGGAGGCCACGGCTGACGGGAGGTTATTATCCATATTCACCTGTTATTATTATTAATCTGTAGAGATCAGAGATTAATCACCATTTAATAAAATAAATAATCATAATAAATGAATTTAAAGTTGTATTAATGAAATAGAACAGGGGTCAGCAACCTTTTCTATCCAAAGAGCCATTTTGCCCTTGGGACGGATCCGTCTTTACTAGCGGACGCCTCAGTGTCTCATGAGCCGACGCAGAACCAGGAGCAGGAGTGGAGTTTGGAGACGTGATCCACTTCCTGAAAGTAGATCTACTTTGCTCAGTTGGCTGCAGTGTTGATAAATCGCTCTTCTGCAGCTTGATACCTTTCATCAGATGCTGTGTGCTTGTTCTGGAAGAGTCTTTCAACATTACATGTTTTGTTGTTTGCTAACTCCTCGCCACATGTCAAGCATACAGGTCAGCAGCATCGTTGGCAGTGAAAGCTAATTAATACTCCGGATGCTAATACTAATGCTCCGGAGGCGCATGCGGCTAACCCCTGAAATAGACCAATGGATTATGAAATTCAGTTTTGTATTTTATTTATTTCTTGATTCATTTAAGAAACGCTGATTTCCTGTGTGAGTTTCAAAGTAAAAGCCCGGTGGTGGTAACCGGCGTGTCGTTGTCTCCGCTCAGAGTTCTGGAGTACGACACCGAGACCCGAGAGCTGTCGGTGGTGATGGAGAACCTGCGGTTCCCCAACGGCATCCAGCTGCTGCCCGACGAGGAGTCCGTGCTGGTGGCCGAGACCACCATGGCCCGCATCCGCAGGTAAGACCCCCATGGCCCGCATCCGCAGGTAAGACCCCCATGGCCCGCATCCGCAGGTAAGACCCCCATGGCCCGCATCCGCAGGTAAGACCACCATGGCCCGCATCCGCAGGTAAGACCACCATGGCCCGCATCCGCAGGTAAGACCCCCATGGCCCGCATCCGCATGTAAGACCCCCATGGCCCGCATCCGCAGGTATGACCCCCATGGCCCGCATCCGCAGGTAAGACCCCCATGGCCCGCATCCGCAGGTAAGACCACCATGGCCCGCATCCGCAGGTAAGACCACCATGGCCCGCATCCGCAGGTAAGACCCCCATGGCCCGCATCCGCAGGTAAGACCCCCATGGCCCGCATCCGCATGTAAGACCCCCATGGCCCGCATCCGCAGGTATGACCCCCATGGCCCGCATCCGCAGGTAAGACCCCCATGGCCCGCATCCGCAGGTATGACCCCCATGGCCCGCATCCGCAGGTAAGACCCCCATGGCCCGCATCCGCAGGTAAGACCCCCATGGCACGCATCCGCAGGTAAGACCCCCAAGCCCGCATCCGCAGGTGGCCCACCTGGGCCTTCTGTTTGTTTATTTATACATATAAATATGAATATGAGGGTTCTACTGACGGCTTCTTTCATAAGATGTTCCAATACAAGATGTTTCACAGACTAAAATAAAATAGTGCTTCAAAACATAAAGGAATATAAATACATTGATAACATGATGTGTTTATACTTCATGACGTCTTTATTAAATAACATCGTGCCATCAGAGATGCATCACTCCATCGTAACAAAATGACTCACTGAAAGGTAAAGAACATGGACCTGATGTACTGTTTTAGTCAGTGTTGTGTTCAGAGAACATTTAACATTCAACAGCTTGGGCTCACATGTTTAGTGTTTGTGTTTCCTCACCAGAGTCCACGTTGCTGGTCTGAACAAAGGCGGGATGGACACCTTCATCGACAACCTGCCCGGCCTTCCCGACAACATTCGTCCGAGCTCGACCGGAGGTTACTGGGTGGCCATGTCAGCGGTGCGACCGAACCCCGGCTTCTCCATGATGGACTTCCTGTCCCAGAGACCCTGGATCAAGAAATTCATCTTCAAGGTAAAAGAAGGGAGAGAGAGACCAGGTTCCAACAAAACGTACTAGGTGTCTCGTAGAGACGATAACGACTACCAGGTGTCCTGTAGAGACGATAACGACTACCAGGTGTCCCGTAGAGACGATAACGACTACCAGGTGTCCCGTAGAGACGATAACGACTACCAGGTGTCCCGTAGAGACGATAACGACTACCAGGTGTCCTGTAGAGACGATAACGACTACCAGGTGTCCTTGTAGAGACGCTAACGACTACCAGGTGTCCCGTAGAGACGATAACGACTACCAGGTGTCCCGTAGAGACGCTAACGACTACCAGGTGTCTTGTAGAGACGCTAACGACTACCAGGTGTCCTTGTAGAGACGCTAACGACTACCAGGTGTCCCGTAGAGACGCTAACGACTACCAGGTGTCTTGTAGAGACGATAACGACTACCAGGTGTCCTTGTAGAGACGCTAACGACTACCAGGTGTCCTGTAGAGACGATAACGACTACCAGGTGTCCCGTAGAGACGATAACGACTACCAGGCGTCCTGTAGAGACGATAACGACTACCAGGTGTCTTGTATAGACGATAACGACTACCAGGTGTCCTGTAGAGATGTGTCCTTGTAGAGACGATAACGACTACCAGGTGTCCCGTAGAGACGATAACGACTACCAGGTGTCCCGTAGAGACGCTAACGACTACCAGGTGTCCTTGTAGAGACGCTAACGACTACCAGGTGTCCTTGTAGAGACGCTAACGACTACCAGGTGTCCTTGTAGAGACGCTAACGACTACCAGGTGTCTTGTAGAGACGCTAACAACTACCAGGTGTCCTGTAGAGATGTGTCCTTGTAGAGACGCTAACGACTACCAGGTGTCCTTGTAGAGACGCTAACGACTACCAGGTGTCCTTGTAGAGACGATAACGACTACCAGGTGTCCTTGTAGAGACGATAATGACTACCAGGTGTCCTGTAGAGACGATAACGACTGCCAGGTGTCCTGTAGAGACGATAACGACTACCAGGTGTCTTGTAGAGACGATAACGACTACCAGGTGTCCTGTAGAGACGATAACGACTACCAGGTGTCTTGTAGAGACGATAACGACTACCAGGTGTCCTGTAGAGACGATAACGACTATCAGGTGTCTTGTAGAGACGATAACGACTACCAGGTGTCTTGTAGAGACGATAACGACTACCAGGTGTCTTGTAGAGACGATAACGACTACCAGGTGTCCTGCAGAGACGATAACGACTACCAGGTGTCCTGCAGAGACGATAGCGACTACCAGGTGTCCTGTAGAGACGACAACGACTACCAGGTGTCCTGTATAGATGTGTCCTTGTAGAGACAATAACGACTACCAGGTGTCCTGTAGAGATGTGTCCTTGTAGAGACGATAACAACTACCAGGTGTCTTGTAGAGACGATAACGACTACCAGGTGTCCTGTAGAGACGATAACGACTACCAGGTGTCCTGTAGAGACGATAACGACTACCAGGTGTCCTTGTAGAGACGATAACGACTACCAGGTGTCCTTGTAGAGATGTGTCCTTGTAGAGATGTGTCCTTGTAGAGACGATAACGACTACCAGGTGTCTTGTAGAGACGATAACAACTACCAGGTGTCCTTGTAGAGACGATAACGACTACCAGGTGTCCTTGTAGAGACGCTAACGACTACCAGGTGTCCCGTAGAGACGATAACGACTACCAGGTGTTCCGTAGAGACGATAACGACTACCAGGTGTCCCGTAGAGACGCTAACGACTACCAGGTGTCCTTGTAGAGACGATAACGACTACCAGGTGTCCCGTAGAGACGATAACGACTACCAGGTGTCCCGTAGAGACGATAACGACTACCAGGCGTCCTGTAGAGACGATAACGACTACCAGGTGTCTTGTATAGACGATAACGACTACCAGGTGTCCTGTAGAGATGTGTCCTTGTAGAGACGATAACGACTACCAGGTGTCCCGTAGAGACGATGACGACTACCAGGTGTCCCGTAGAGACGCTAACGACTACCAGGTGTCCTTGTAGAGACGCTAACGACTACCAGGTGTCCTTGTAGAGACGCTAACGACTACCAGGTGTCCTTGTAGAGACGCTAACGACTACCAGGTGTCTTGTAGAGACGCTAACAACTACCAGGTGTCCTGTAGAGATGTGTCCTTGTAGAGACGCTAACGACTACCAGGTGTCCTTGTAGAGACGCTAACGACTACCAGGTGTCCTTGTAGAGACGATAGCGACTACCAGGTGTCCTTGTAGAGACGATAATGACTACCAGGTGTCCTGTAGAGACGATAACGACTGCCAGGTGTCCTGTAGAGACGATAACGACTACCAGGTGTCTTGTAGAGACGATAACGACTACCAGGTGTCCTGTAGAGACGATAACGACTACCAGGTGTCTTGTAGAGACGATAACGACTACCAGGTGTCCTGTAGAGACGATAACGACTATCAGGTGTCTTGTAGAGACGATAACGACTACCAGGTGTCTTGTAGAGACGATAACGACTACCAGGTGTCTTGTAGAGACGATAACGACTACCAGGTGTCCTGTAGAGACGATAACGACTACCAGGTGTCCTGTAGAGACGATAACGACTACCAGGTGTCCTGCAGAGACGATAGCGACTACCAGGTGTCCTGTAGAGACGACAACGACTACCAGGTGTCCTGTATAGATGTGTCCTTGTAGAGACAATAATGACTACCAGGTGTCCTGTAGAGATGTGTCCTTGTAGAGACGATAACGACTACCAGGTGTCCTGTAGAGACGATAACAACTACCAGGTGTCTTGTAGAGACGATAACGACTACCAGGTGTCCTGTAGAGATGATAACGACTACCAGGTGTCCTGTAGAGACGATAACGACTACCAGGTGTCCTTGTAGAGACGATAACGACTACCAGGTGTCCTTGTAGAGATGTGTCCTTGTAGAGATGTGTCCTTGTAGAGACGATAACGACTACCAGGTGTCTTGTAGAGACGATAACGACTACCAGGTGTCTTGTAGAGACGATAACGACTACTAGGTGTCCTGTAGAGACGATAACGACTACCAGGTGTCTTGTAGAGACGATAACGACTACCAGGTGTCCTGTAGAGACGATAACGACTATCAGGTGTCTTGTAGAGACGATAACGACTACCAGGTGTCTTGTAGAGACGATAACGACTACCAGGTGTCTTGTAGAGACGATAACGACTACCAGGTGTCCTGCAGAGACGATAACGACTACCAGGTGTCCTGCAGAGACGATAGCGACTACCAGGTGTCCTGTAGAGACGACAACGACTACCAGGTGTCCTGTATAGATGTGTCCTTGTAGAGACAATAACGACTACCAGGTGTCCTGTAGAGATGTGTCCTTGTAGAGACGATAACAACTACCAGGTGTCTTGTAGAGACGATAACGACTACCAGGTGTCCTGTAGAGACGATAACGACTACCAGGTGTCCTGTAGAGACGATAACGACTACCAGGTGTCCTTGTAGAGACGATAACGACTACCAGGTGTCCTTGTAGAGATGTGTCCTTGTAGAGATGTGTCCTTGTAGAGACGATAACGACTACCAGGTGTCTTGTAGAGACGATAACAACTACCAGGTGTCCTTGTAGAGACGATAACGACTACCAGGTGTCCTTGTAGAGACGCTAACGACTACCAGGTGTCCCGTAGAGACGATAACGACTACCAGGTGTTCCGTAGAGACGATAACGACTACCAGGTGTCCCGTAGAGACGCTAACGACTACCAGGTGTCCTTGTAGAGACGATAACGACTACCAGGTGTCCCGTAGAGACGATAACGACTACCAGGTGTCCCGTAGAGACGATAACGACTACCAGGCGTCCTGTAGAGACGATAACGACTACCAGGTGTCTTGTATAGACGATAACGACTACCAGGTGTCCTGTAGAGATGTGTCCTTGTAGAGACGATAACGACTACCAGGTGTCCCGTAGAGACGATAACGACTACCAGGTGTCCCGTAGAGACGCTAACGACTACCAGGTGTCCTTGTAGAGACGCTAACGACTACCAGGTGTCCTTGTAGAGACGCTAACGACTACCAGGTGTCCTTGTAGAGACGCTAACGACTACCAGGTGTCTTGTAGAGACGCTAACAACTACCAGGTGTCCTGTAGAGATGTGTCCTTGTAGAGACGCTAACGACTACCAGGTGTCCTTGTAGAGACGCTAACGACTACCAGGTGTCCTTGTAGAGACGATAGCGACTACCAGGTGTCCTTGTAGAGACGATAATGACTACCAGGTGTCCTGTAGAGACGATAACGACTGCCAGGTGTCCTGTAGAGACGATAACGACTACCAGGTGTCTTGTAGAGACGATAACGACTACCAGGTGTCCTGTAGAGACGATAACGACTACCAGGTGTCTTGTAGAGACGATAACGACTACCAGGTGTCCTGTAGAGACGATAACGACTATCAGGTGTCTTGTAGAGACGATAACGACTACCAGGTGTCTTGTAGAGACGATAACGACTACCAGGTGTCTTGTAGAGACGATAACGACTACCAGGTGTCCTGCAGAGACGATAACGACTACCAGGTGTCCTGTAGAGACGATAACGACTACCAGGTGTCCTGCAGAGACGATAGCGACTACCAGGTGTCCTGTAGAGACGACAACGACTACCAGGTGTCCTGTATAGATGTGTCCTTGTAGAGACAATAATGACTACCAGGTGTCCTGTAGAGATTTGTCCTTGTAGAGACGATAACGACTACCAGGTGTCCTGTAGAGACGATAACAACTACCAGGTGTCTTGTAGAGACGATAACGACTACCAGGTGTCCTGTAGAGATGATAACGACTACCAGGTGTCCTGTAGAGACGATAACGACTACCAGGTGTCCTTGTAGAGACGATAACGACTACCAGGTGTCCTTGTAGAGATGTGTCCTTGTAGAGATGTGTCCTTGTAGAGACGATAACGACTACCAGGTGTCTTGTAGAGACGATAACAACTACCAGGTGTCCTTGTAGAGACGATAACGACTACCATGTGTCCTTGTATAGACGATAACGACTACCAGGTGTCCTGTAGAGACGATAACGACTACCAGGTGTCCTGTAGAGATGTGTCCTTGTAGAGACGATAACGACTACCAGGTGTCCTTGTAAGATGTGTCCTTGTAGAGACGATAACGACTACCAGGTGTCCTGTAGAGACGATAACGACTACCAGGTGTCCTGTAGAGATGTGTCCTTGTAGAGACGATAACGACTACCAGGTGTCTTGTAGAGACGATAACGACTACCAGGTGTCCTGTAGAGATGTGTCCTTGTAGAGACGATAACGACTACCAGGTGTCCTTGTAAGATGTGTCCTTGTAGAGACGATAACGACTACCAGGTGTCCTGTAGAGACGATAACGACTACCAGGTGTCCTGTAGAGATGTGTCCTTGTAGAGACGATAACGACTACCAGGTGTCTTGTAGAGACGATAACGACTACCAGGTGTCCTGTAGAGATGTGTCCTTGTAGAGACGATAGCGACTACCAGGTGTCCTTGTAGAGACGATAACGACTACCAGGTGTCCTTGTAGAGACGATAACGACTACCAGGTGTCTTGTAGAGACGATAACGACTACCAGGTGTCCTGTAGAGACGATAACGACTACCAGGTGTCTTGTAGAGACGATAACGACTACCAGGTGTCCTGTAGAGACGATAACGACTACCAGGTGTCCTGTAGAGACGATAACGACTACCAGGTGTCCTGTAGAGACGATAACGACTACCAGGTGTCTTGTAGAGACGATAACGACTACCAGGTGTCCTGTAGAGACGATAACGACTACCAGGTGTCCTGTAGAGACGATAACGACTACCAGGTGTCTTGTAGAGACGATAACGACTACCAGGTGTCCTGTAGAGACGATGACGACTACCAGGTGTCCTGTAGAGACGATGACGACTACCAGGTGTCCTGTAGAGACGATAACGACTACCAGGTGTCCTGCAGAGACGATAACGACTACCAGGTGTCCTGTAGAGACGATAACGACTACCAGGTGTCCTGTAGAGACGATAACGACTACCAGGTGTCCTGTAGAGATGTGTCCTTGTAGAGACGATAACGACTACCAGGTGTCTTGTAGAGACGATAACGACTACCAGGTGTCTTGTAGAGACGATAACGACTACAAGGTGTCCTGTAGAGATGTGTCCTTGTAGAGACTATAACGACTACCAGGTGTCCTTGTAGAGACGATAACGACTACCAGGTGTCCTTGTAGAGACGATAACGACTACCAGGTGTCTTGTAGAGACGATAACGACTACCAGGTGTCCTGTAGAGACGATAACGACTACCAGGTGTCCTTGTAGAGACGATAACGACTACCAGGTGTCTTGTAGAGACGATAACGACTACCAGGTGTCCTGTAGAGACGATAACGACTACCAGATGTCCTGTAGAGACGATAACGACTACCAGGTGTCCTGTAGAGACGATAACGACTACCAGGTGTCTTGTAGAGACGATAACGACTACCAGGTGTCCTGTAGAGACGATAACGACTACCAGGTGTCTTGTAGAGACGATAACGACTACCACGTGTCTTGTAGAGACGATGACGACTACCAGGTGTCCTGTAGAGACGATGACGACTACCAGGTGTCCTGTAGAGACGATGACGACTACCAGGTGTCCTGCAGAGACGATAACGACTACCAGGTGTCCTGTAGAGACGATAACGACTACCAGGTGTCCTGTAGAGACGATAACGACTACCAGGTGTCCTGTAGAGACGATAACGACTACCAGTTGTCCTGTAGAGATGTGTCCTTGTAGAGACAATAACGACTACCAGGTGTCCTGTAGAGATGTGTCCTTGTAGAGACGATAACGACTACCAGGTGTCCTGTAGAGACGATAACAACTACCAGGTGTCTTGTAGAGACGATAACGACTACCAGGTGTCCCGTAGAGACGCTAACGACTACCAGGTGTTTTGTAGAGACGATAACGACTACCAGGTGTCCTGTAGAGATGTGTCCTTGTAGAGACGATAACGACTACCAGGTGTCTTGTAGAGACGATAACGACTACCAGGTGTCCTGTAGAGACGATAGCGACTACCAGGTGTCCTGTAGAGACGATAGCGACTACCAGGTGTCCTGTAGAGACGATAACGACTACCAGATGTCCTGTAGAGACGATAACGACTACCGGGTGTCCTTGTAGAGACGGTAATGACTACCAGGTGTCTTGTAGAGACGATAACGACTACCAGGTGTCCTGTAGAGACGATAACGACTACCAGGTGTCTTGTAGAGACGATAACGACTACCACGTGTCTTGTAGAGACGATGACGACTACCAGGTGTCCTGTAGAGACGATGACGACTACCAGGTGTCCTGTAGAGACGATAACGACTACCAGGTGTCCTGTAGAGACGATAACGACTACCAGGTGTCCTGTAGAGACGATAACGACTACCAGGTGTCCTGTAGAGACGATAACGACTACCAGTTGTCCTGTAGAGATGTGTCCTTGTAGAGACAATAACGACTACCAGGTGTCCTGTAGAGATGTGTCCTTGTAGAGACGATAACGACTACCAGGTGTCCTGTAGAGACGATAACAACTACCAGGTGTCTTGTAGAGACGATAACGACTACCAGGTGTCCCGTAGAGACGCTAACGACTACCAGGTGTCCCGTAGAGACGCTAACAACTACCAGGTGTTTTGTAGAGACGATAACGACTACCAGGTGTCCTGTAGAGATGTGTCCTTGTAGAGACGATAACGACTACCAGGTGTCTTGTAGAGACGATAACGACTACCAGGTGTTTTGTAGAGACGATAGCGACTACCAGGTGTCCTGTAGAGACGATAGCGACTACCAGGTGTCCTGTAGAGACGATAACGACTACCAGATGTCCTGTAGAGACGATAACGACTACCAGGTGTCCTTGTAGAGACGGTAACGACTACCAGGTGTCCTTGTAGAGACGGTAATGACTACCAGGTGTCTTGTAGAGACGATAACGACTACCAGGTGTCCTGTAGAGACGATAACGACTACCAGGTGTCTTGTGGAGACGATAACGACTACCAGGTGTTCTGTAGAGACGATAACGACTACCAGGTGTTCTGTAGAGACGATAATGACTACCAGGTGTCCTGTAGAGACGATAACGACTACCAGGTGTCCTGTAGAGACGATAACGACTACCAGGTGTCCTTGTAGAGACGATAACGACTACCAGGTGTCCTCTAGAGACGATAACGACTACCAGGTGTCCTTGTAGAGACGATAACGACTACCGGGTGTCCTGTAGAGACGATAACGACTACCAGGTGTCCTTGTAGAGACGATAACGACTACCAGGTGTCTTGTAGAGACGATAACGACTACCAGGTGTCCTGTAGAGACGATAACGACTACCAGGTGTCCTGTAGAGATGTGTCCTTGTAGAGACGATAACGACTACCAGGTGTCCTTGTAGAGATGTGTCCTTGTAGAGACGATAACGACTACCAGGTGTCCTGTAGAGACGATAACGACTACCAGGTGTCCTGTAGAGATGTGTCCTTGTAGAGACGATAACGACTACCAGGTGTCTTGTAGAAACGATAACGACTACCAGGTGTCTTGTAGAGACGATAACGACTACCAGGTGTCCTGTAGAGATGTGTCCTTGTAGAGACGATAACGACTACCAGGTGTCTTGTAGAGACGATAACGACTACCAGGTGTCTTGTAGAGACGATAACGACTACCAGGTGTCCTGTAGAGACGATAACGACTACCAGGTGTCCTTGTAGAGACAATAACAACTACAAAGGTGTCCTGTAGAGACGATAAGGACTACCAGATGTCTCGTAGAGACGATAAGGACTACCAGGTGTCTCGTAGAGACGATAAGGACTACCAGGTGTCTCGTAGAGACGATAAGGACTACCAGGTGTCCTGTAGAGACGCTAACGACTACCAGGTGTCTTGTAGAGGGAGCTCTGTCTGCAGACTCTGACCTGGAAGACATAAACAAACCCAGAAGGTCATAGGAAGGTATCACATTACGGTCCTTTAAAAGACACCAGACAGTGTCTCATGCCTCCCTTCCTCCTCCCTTGCTCCAGATCTTCAGCCAGGAGGTGCTGATGAAGTTCGTCCCTCGGTACAGCCTGGTGGCGGAGCTCCATGACGGCGGCGTCTGCACTCGGAGCTTCCACGACCCCAACGGCCTGGTGGCGGCCTACGTCAGCGAGGTCCACGAGCACGATGGGAGTCTGTACCTGGGCTCCTTCCGCTCGCCCTACATCGCCAAACTCGACCTGAGCAAGGTCTAAAAATAAGTAAATTGATAAAATAAGAGACGGACTTTGTGACTGAGCAGGAAGTCTGAAACCGCGACGCGGCGTTCGTCTTTAACAGCGATGTCACGATGCACCGCGAGGGGACCGGAGGCCCGGACGGCGGATATCTCGTTCCAGAGAGAAATCTCTCAACATATTTTGAGGGATTAACGCGTAATTAGTTTAAAACATTCGTGGTCTCCAGAGGGTGAATCCCAACGACGACCAACAGCAGAACTTGGTTGTCGCAGTAAATGAACGGCTTTTGTGTTCATGTTCGCCATTTTGTTTTGTTGACGTCGTGAATCAAACTTTAAGACCTTTTTAGGCACCAAATGAAATGTCTGTCGTTTTAAATCCGGTCCAAATTCTGGATTTAAATTTGTATTTCTCCAGCTGTCTGTATTTTATTTGCTCAAAGTTTTTGTGTTCAATGAAAAAATAGTTTTGTTAACAGCGTTGTTTTAATGTTGGTTCTGAAACTCCAGGTCTGATTGGTCAACGAGACCCGGCTCTTGTATCTTGGCAACCAGGTGAAAACCAATGCTTTCTCGCTAGCTGAAGCTAATAAAGCTATGTGGCTCGTTCACCAGTGGGTTAGCTTGCTCATTGTAGCGCTAGCAAGCTGCTGCTAACTCAGTGTAGCCTTATAAATACCATCATGCTAATGATTCAATTGAAAATATATATATATATATATATATACACACACACACACACACACACACACACAGGAACTGCAGGTCATCTCTCGCTACCTCCAGAGCTAACTCTGAATCGTCTGGGTTAGCGATGTTAGCCTTGTTAGCATTGTTTTTGCTACCAGCTGCCATTCCTCACTTGAATATCTCAGCTATCCTGAGTGCCACATCCACGCATTACTAATTATTTTTCATTTCAGAAAGCTGTCTGTTGAGCCGCGGCTCCCGTTAGCATGTTAGTGAAACACTAGTAATATTTAGCATGTCGTCATCACGAGCGGCTGGACTTCCTGTCCCGTCCCGGCTGGAGGGCCAGAGCGACGGGTCAGATCCGGATGGTTTTTGGTTTTGTTCTGAGCTGCAAATGTAGTTTGAGTCTCTGCTTGTTTGAGCTGGTCTGCAGCTTTTCAGCTTCCTTTGAAGGAAAGCTCAATGAAATCCATTCATTTAAAAATGTTAAATATTTGTTTGAAAAATTAAAGCCGCTTCACTAAATCAGAAACACAACGTCTGGTCGTTTCCTTTTTCACCTCAAAAACATTAACTGACTGTTTGAATTATTTTTGTGATTATTTCAGACTTTACATGAAGATTTATCGTTTTAAACATTTCATAATAATTTGATTATGTACAAACTAATGAAGACGTGACAGTTTCTCCTGAGGGTTTCAGTAAATACTTTATTCTGCTGAAAGGGTTAATGAGGAGGAGGAGGTCAGACAGGTGAGGATGACGATGGACGATAAAGGCCTTCACAGGTGAGGATGACGATGGACGATGAAGGCCTTCACAGGTGAGGATGACGATGGACGATGAAGGCCCTCACAGGTGAGGATGACGATGGACGATAAAGGCCTTCACAGGTGAGGATGACGATGGACGATGAAGGCCCTCACAGGTGAGGATGACGATGGACGATAAAGGCCTTCACAGGTGAGGATGACGATGGACGATAAAGGCCTTCACAGATGAGGATGAGGATGATGAAGGTGGGAGGTGGTTTCAGGGTTTACAGTCCAGCAGCAGAGTCCTGGTCTGGTTCTTCCAGGGGATCAGCCAGACCTCAGTGTGGCACTGAAACGTCTAGAAGAACAGGAAGTTTCACAATAAAAGCCTCTAAATAAAAGCCTGTAAAATACATCTTGATTCTCTCCGTCTGTTTGCAGTGAACTGCTGGAGGAGGACTTTGTCTCCAGGAAGTCGTCCAGCTCGTGGTCTACAGTCTCACCTGCTGCAGACGACCTTCAGGCTGAAAGTCACAGTTGGACAGGTTGTTGTTGTTGTTGTTGTCGTCTCGTTTCCGGCAGACGGTTCTGGAGATCTCCAGATCCACGGTGTACTGAACCCCCTTAACCACCTGGAACACAGTACAGTACCTCAGCAGTGACATCATCACTCTCTGGATGCAGGGTGCTTTGGGTGAGCGATGCGTTGACCTTTGACCCCTACCTGCCGCTGGGCTCGCTGGATGGCCGAGGGCTTGAAGAGGAAGGCGTCGTTTGATTGGTTGTTGAAAGAGCAGGCGGCGCTGAGGACGACCTGCCGGAGGACGGGGTCCTTCCTGCTGATGTTGACCGGAGAGCCGGGCATGGAGCGGCCATGATGGCCGCCATGATGGCCGCCAAGATGGCTGCCATGATGGCTGCCCGCCGCCAGCATCAGCTCTGCAAGGGAAATATATAATATATATACTATAATATATACTGTGTGCGTGTACAAATATATATAAATAAACATACACAGTATATATATATATATATATATATATATATATATATATATACATACATACACTGTGTGTGTGTATTTATATATATATATACACACACACACACATACACAGTATATATTATTATTATGTATATATATATAGTTTGAAGTCACAGTGTAAAACTAAACATGATGAAGATTTCAGCTTATTGTCACAGTATTCTGTCATAATAATAATAATAATAATAATAATAATCATGCATTTATATATTTGTGCTTCATGTGTTCAGTTCCTTGTCAACAGCTGTTAAATATAACAAATTTAAAATATGACTATATAAGCATTATGCTTCTGCCTGTACCTTTTCAGTCGTATTGAATATGTATATTTGATATAGGCTTTACTCATTGTATTGTATGTGATGACTGAATAAAACACACTACTGCTGCTAGTACTAGTAGTACTAGTAGTACTGCTACTGCTAGTCCTACTAGTATTAGTACTTCTACTTCTACTTTAGATACTGAATTCAACTCAATCTGCAGTTTCATTTCAACAGTTTGTCTTCAAGCATTAGAACATTAAAGTCAGCAACAGCAAGTCTTTTACCCAGAACAGCGAGCAGCGAGGCGAGCAGCAGCGTCTTCCGTCCCATGATGCACTCTGATTGTGTCTGAGAGGACTCTTGTTTCCTGTGAGGCGGCGACACTCTGACCACAGACCAGCAGGAACTGTCATGTTGTGTCTTCATACTCCTCTTAAAGCGGCAAGGCAGCTGGGCCCCTGTGTGATGTCACTTCCTGTCAGTACAGGAAGTCTCTGTTTCCCTGCATGCATTGCAGCTCAGCTCTGACACACTGGCAGCGATCAGCTCTCAGGTGTGTCATCAGAAACCTGAAGAACTGAACCAGGATCAGTCTCCTGAAGCTGCTTCATGAAGAACACAACGTCAGTGGTCTGAAGACAGGTCAGTGATCTGGACTCGGGTCAGTGATCTGATGGTAGATCAGTGATCTGGAGGCAGGTCAGTGATCTGGATTCAGGTCAGTGATCTGAAGGTAGATCAGTGATCTGGACTCAGGTCAGTGATCTGATGGTAGATCAGTGATCTGGAGGCAGGTCAGTGATCTGGATTCAGGTCAGTGATCTGATGGTAGATCAGTGATCTGGACTCAGGTCAGTGATCTGATGGTAGATCAGTGATCTGGAGGCAGGTCAGTGATCTGGATTCAGGTCAGTGATCTGATGGTAGATCAGTGATCTGGACTCAGGTCAGTGATCTGATGGTAGATCAGTGATCTGGAGGCAGGTCAGTGATCTGGATTCAGGTCAGTGATCTGAAGGTAGATCAGTGATCTGGACTCAGGTCAGTGATCTGAAGGTAGATCAGTGATCTGGACTCAGGTCAGTGATCTGGAGGCAGGTCAGTGATCTGAAGGCAGGCCAGTGATCTGGACTCAGGTCAGTGATCTGAAGGTAGATCAGTGATCTGTAGTCAGGTCAGTGATCTGTAGTCAGGTCAGTGATCTGGACTCAGGTCAGTGGTCTGGACTCGGGTCAGTGGTCTGGACTCGGGTCAGTGATCTGAAGGTAGATCAGTGATCTGGAGGCAGGTCAGTGATCTGGACTCAGGTCAGTGATCTGAAGGTAGATCAGTGATCTGGACTCAGGTCAGTGATCTGAAGGTAGATCAGTGATCTGTAGTCAGGTCAGTGATCTGTAGTCAGGTCAGTGATCTGGACTCAGGTCAGTGGTCTGGCGCGGGTCAGTGGTCTGGACTCGGGTCAGTGATCTGAAGGTAGATCAGTGATCTGGAGGCAGGTCAGTGATCTGGACTCAGGTCAGTGATCTGAAGGTAGATCAGTGATCTGGACTCAGGTCAGTGATCTGGACAACAGACCTCTGTTGCTCTCCTGAAGGTTTCTCCTTTCTTCCCTGTGAAGGTTGTTTCTGTTTGGGGAGTTGTTCCTGATCCGAGGTCCTGGGACAGGATGGACTTAAAGCCCTGAGGGTGATTTGTGATTTTGGGCTCTACAAAATAAACTGAACTGAACTCAGATCAGCTCTGGTTGTTGATGCATTTCTGATCATATCATTGTGGGTTTAAACCAACAGTTGGGTTTAACTCAACAAAACCTAAACCTAAACCCAAGACCCCTAAAGCTAACGGTTGTGTTCGTATCCCATGTGTTCGTATCCCATGTGTTTTTATCCCATGTGTTTTTATCCCATGTGTTTTCATTCCATGTGTTCGTATCCCATGTGTTTTTATCCCATGTGTTTTTATCCCCTGTGTTTGTATCCCATGTGTTCGTATCCCATGTGTTTTTATCCCATGTGTTTTTATCCCATGTGTTTTCATCCCATGTGTTCGTATCCCATGTGTTTTTATCCCATGTGTTTTTATCCCATGTGTTCGTATCCCATGTGTACGTATCCCATGTGTTCGTATCCCATGTGTTTTTATCCCATGTGTTCGTATCTCATGTGTTCGTATCCCATGTGTTTTTATCCCATGTGTTCGCATCCCATGTGTTTTTATCCCATGTGTTCGTATCCCATGTGTTTTTATCCCATGTCTTTGTATCCCTTGTGTTCGTATCCCATGTGTTTTTATCCCATGTGTTTTTATCCCATGTGTTTTTATCCCATGTGTTCGTATCCCATGTGTTCGTATCCCATGTGTTTTTATCCCATGTGTTTTTATCCCATGTGTTCGTATCCCATGTGTTTTTATCCCATGTGTTTTCATCCCATGTGTTCGTATCCCATGTGTTTTTATCCCATGTGTTCGTATCCCATGTGTTTTTATCCCATGTGTTCGTATCCCATGTGTTTTAATCCCATGTGTTTGTATCCCATGTGTTTGCATCCCATGTGTTTTTATCCCATGTGTTCGTATCCCATGTGTTCGTATCCCATGTGTTTTTATCCCATGTGTTCGTATCCCATGTGTTTTAATCCCATGTGTTCGTATCCCATGTGTTTTTATCCCATGTGTTTTTATCCCATGTGTTCGTATCCCATGTGTTTTTATCCCATGTGTTTTTATCCCATGTGTTTTTATCCCATGTGTTTTTATCCCATGTGTTCGTATCCCATGTGTACGTATCCCATGTGTTCGTATCCCATGTGTTTTTATCCCATGTGTTTTTATCCCATGTGTTCGTATCCCATGTGTTTTTATCCCATGTGTTTTTATCCCATGTGTTTGTATCCCATGTGTACGTATCCCATGTGTTCGTATCCCATGTGTTTTTATCCCATGTGTTCGTATCTCATGTGTTCGTATCCCATGTGTTTTTATCCCATGTGTTTGCATCCCATGTGTTTGCATCCCATGTGTTTTTATCCCATGTGTTCGCAACCCATGTGTTTTTATCCCATGTGTTCGTATCCCATGTGTTTTTATCCCATGTGTTCGTATCCCATGTGTTCGTATCCCATGTGTTTTAATCCCATGTGTTTGTATCCCATGTGTTTGCATCCCATGTGTTTTTATCCCATGTGTTCGTATCCCATGTGTTCGTATCCCATGTGTTTTTATCCCATGTGTTCGTATCCCATGTGTTTTTATCCCATGTGTTCGTATCCCATGTGTTTTTATCCCATGTGTTCGTATCCCATGTGTTTTTATCCCATGTGTTTTTATCCCATGTGTTCGTATCCCATGTGTTTTTATCCCATGTGTTTTTATCCCATGTGTTTTTATCCCATGTGTTTTTATCCCATGTGTTTTTATCCCATGTGTTCGTATCCCATGTGTTTTTATCCCATGTGTTTTTATCCCATGTGTTCGTATCCCATGTGTTCGTATCCCATGTGTTTTTATCCCATGTGTTCGTATCTCATGTGTTCGTATCCCATGTGTTTTTATCCCATGTGTTTGCATCCCATGTGTTTGCATCCCATGTGTTTTTATCCCATGTGTTCGCAACCCATGTGTTTTTATACCATGTGTTCGTATCCCATGTGTTTTTATCCCATGTCTTTGTATCCCTTGTGTTCGTATCCCATGTGTTTTTATCCCATGTGTTCGTATCCCATGTGTTCGTATCCCATGTGTTTTTATCCCATGTGTTTTTATCCCATGTGTTCGCATCCCATGTGTTTTTATCCCATGTGTTCGTATCCCATGTGTTTTTATCCCATGTGTTCGTATCCCATGTGTTCATATCCCATGTGTTTTTATCCTATGTGTTTTTATCCCATGTGTTCGTATCCCATGTGTTTTCATCCCATGTGTTCGTATCCCATGTGTTTTTATCCCATGTGTTTTTATCCCATATGTTCGTATCCCTGGCATCATGTGTCTCTTCCCGTCTCTGTTGATCAGGTCTGAAGGGTTTTATGAAGCTGCTCGTCTCCGTAGATAAATGTTGAACTGCAGTCAGCGTCACGATGATAACTGTTCAGGTCAAAGGTCGTTATAGATAAGGACGTTTATGTGAAGCTCATATGATGTTACATCATAATGACAGCAGTGCAGATTTGCCCAACGGGAGAAGAACGAGAATAATAAAGAATAGTTAACTGTGTGACAGAAGCTGAAACCATCAGTCTATTGATCTATTAACTGTTATTACATCAGTCTATTGATCTATTAACTGTTATTACATCAGTCTATTGATCTATGCTCTGTTATTACATCAGTCTATTGATCTATTAACTGTTATTACATCAGTCTATTGATCTATTAACTGTTATTACATCAGTCTATTGATCTATTAACTGTTATTACATCAGTCTATTGATCTATTAGCTGTTATTACATCAGTCTATTGATCTATTATCTGTTATTACATCAGTCTATTGATCTATGATCTGTTATTACATCAGTCTATTGATCTATTTGCTGTTATTACATCAGTCTATTGATCTATTAACTGTTATTACATCAGTCTATTGATCTATTAACTGTTATTACATCAGTCTATTGATCTATTTGCTGTTATTACATCAGTCTATTGATCTATTAGCTGTTATTACATCAGTCTATTGATCTATGATCTGTTATTACATCAGTCTATTGATCTATTAACTGTTATTACATCAGTCTATTGATCTATTAGCTGTTATTACATCAGTCTATTGATCTATGATCTGTTATTACATCAGTCTATTGATCTATTAACTGTTATTACATCAGTCTATTGATCTATTATCTGTTATTACATCAGTCTATTGATCTATTAACTGTTATTACATCAGTCTATTGATCTATGCTCTGTTATTACATCAGTCTATTGATCTATTAGCTGTTATTACATCAGTCTATTGATCTATGATCTGTTATTACATCAGTCTATTGATCTATTAACTGTTATTACATCAGTCTATTGATCTATTAACTGTTATTACATCAGTCTATTGATCTATTTGCTGTTATTACATCAGTCTATTGATCTATTAGCTGTTATTACATCAGTCTATTGATCTATTAACTGTTATTACATCAGTCTATTGATCTATGCTCTGTTATTACATCAGTCTATTGATCTATTAGCTGTTATTACATCAGTCTATTGATCTATTATCTGTTATTACATCAGTCTATTGATCTATTAACTGTTATTACATCAGTCTATTGATCTATTAGCTGTTATTACATCAGTCTATTGATCTATGATCTGTTATTACATCAGTCTATTGATCTATTAACTGTTATTACATCAGTCTATTGATCTATTAACTGTTATTACATCAGTCTATTGATCTATGATCTATTATTACATCAGTCTATTGATCTATTAACTGTTATTACATCAGTCTATTGATCTATGATCTGTTATTACATCAGTCTATTAATCTATTAACTGTTATTACATCAGTCTATTGATCTATGATCTGTTATTACATCAGTCTATTGATCTATTAACTGTTATTACATCAGTCTATTGATCTATGATCTGTTATTACATCAGTCTATTGATTATTAACTGTTATTACATCAGTCTATTGATCTATTATCTGTTATTACATCAGTCTATTGATTATTAACTGTTATTACATCAGTCTATTGATCTATTATCTGTTATTACATCAGTCTATTGATCTATTAACTGTTATTACATATAATTGATATCATGATAATTACATCAATAAAAAAGCTTAATCAATGACATTAGTAACTTTATAATGAAATAGTATTGAAATATATGAATCAGAATTGAAATCATCCATTCTTTCTCTTCCTCTTATCCAGAATCTGAAGGTCAAACTGAAGGTCATCACCCAGACATGTGGACAAACACTCACTGTTCAGATTAATGAACCAACCCAAATAAGTCTTAATAAACAAAATTAATAAATTAATATTCACAGATAAATTAACCAGTCCGGCTGGTTGTTCGGCCTCCGGTTTTCTCAAGAAGCGCTTTGAATAACTCGCCCTCGACTCGACTCCTTCCTGCTTCCTGGTTCCTGCTTCCTGGTTCCTGCTTCCTGGTTCCTGGTTCTTGGTGGATAAATGGTGGTCAGGAAGCCTCAAGGACGCACACACGTGACAATAAGCTCCAACTCCATTCCTTTAGTGCAGTTAACCTACGATGGCTGCTAACTGCTGATAAAACACAAGAGGAGGAGGAAAGAATAAAAGAGAAGGAGAAAAGAATAAAGTCCAAAACATGAATGTTTAACTGCCGTCAGCGCGACAGCGGTATCGTTCGTAGAGCTCAAAGGTCCTCGATCAGAGAGCACTATGGGCATTGGATTTATTTAATCATTGATAGCTAACTAGTGCAGATAAAACGCAGTTAGGAGGAAAGATTCATTCATTCTCAAAGTCAACATCATCATCGTCATCATCAGGCTTCCGAGGCGTCTTGCAGTGAAGGTAGGACTGAGTCTAACTTTAGTTTAACTCCATTGATCTCTAGGCTGCTGTGAGAAAACCAATCGCTCAGTATTATATATGAATATCATCTTCACCTTGCAGTTATTATCATTTCAAAGAGACTACATGAAGTAAACAATTAAATGAACCACTACATTGGCAATGGAATTGTGTATAAATAAGTAAATAGTATATCAATAAGATGTTAAATATAGGTTCAGTAGGTTTTTTATGAGGAGATTTACTTCTAATTAATAGAATATTTTTAATTTGCTGCTGAAAGACCAGAACTAGATTTGTCATGACCAATACAAATGAATAAGAGGCAATTCATTCAGTATAAATGTTCATTTGTTTTACTCTTACAAAGGCCTCTTTCATGTATTTCATGGTATATTTGTTTCAGGACGACGCCAATGAAGGATACAATACTCCATATAGACGGATGTGTATGTAGACAGTAAAGAGACGGAAACATTCATCTTCATCATTTCTGCCTCGGTATTCTGTTTCTGCGGGTAGTTGAATGCACACCTGTACTTAGGATGTCTTGAGGAAAGTGACACGAGGAACTTGATGGCGAGATAAGAAGATCTTGTTTTTGTGCTTTTGTTCCAGCTTTTCATCGGGACGTCTGTTTGTGGCATTAATTATCTTCAGCCATCCCAGTTCAGCAACCTGACACTGGTCCTGATTCCTGGTTCTGGTCCTGGTTCTGGTTCTGGTTCTGGTCCTATCTGAATCTGTCCCGGCTAAGAGACATGGACTCCTGCAGCTCACCCGGTAATGCATACCTTTTCTAACATGTTTCCTTCACTGAGCTAAAGCTTGATCTGTTCTGTTTCACCTTCTTTTGAAAATATAAAAAGAAGTGTTTAGTCAATCAGGCAGTCTCATTGAGATTAAAATATATTGTCCAAGAGAAACCCAAGAACAAGAACATTATTCATAAGAACGTGATCACTAAATATAAAATATAAACGAAACGACTACAAATTAGTCAGGAATTAAAAACAGTTCCAAGATACCTAAAGAACACAAACAAACAGCGGCCTCTTGGATGAAAGCCAGTAATGCTGGTGATTCATCATCCATGTTGATTTAAGCCAGTGGTTCTCAAACTTCTTTTGTCACGCCTCACTTTGGAGGAAGAAAAATGTTCATGCCCCACCACCAAAAAAATGCCGAGTGTGGCAATTAACCTGTTTTGCATTGAATATCTTTTTAAGATTATAACAATAACGTTTATCCTGTGCAAAACAGAATGAGTGCAGATGTGTGAGCATCAGGTTATCAGTATTGGTGGCTGCAGTGAGCTGCTTTCCTCTACACATCTTTTTAAAACAGGGTTGTAGATTTGATACGGCCACTCTCAATTAATGCTCAATGTTGAGCTGAGATCTATTTTGAGAGACGGAACAGCAGAAAAGACCTCACGGAGATCTCACAGAGATCGGCTTTTGGCAAAACGCCAAGTATTGCTGAGTCGCGCATGCGCCAACGTAACCTGTTAACGGCATAACAACGTTTTATGTCCGTGTACTTTGCACTTTTGTACTATGTAAAGTTATCAGTTAGCTCATGGAGAGAGAGTTCGTCCTGAAACCACAAGGTAGTGGTTCATCCTGTTCTCATAGTTTCATGTTGAAGTGTCCTTGATAAGACCCTGAAGCCCCAGAGCTTCACAGCAGCTCACTGCTCCTTCATTACAAAGGATGGGTAAAATGCAAAGAATAATGTCCACATTGTGGGATTAATAAAGGATTTTAGAAATAAAATAAAAAACAGCATCTCCCCCCGCGCCCCAACTGTAATACCTCCACGCCCCATTAGAGGTGCGCGCCCCACAGTTTGAAAACCACTGATTTAAGCGCTGATAATCCAGATCGTTTGTTTTCTTTCTGAAAAGTAATTGTGTGATAGAGGTGTGACTAATGAGGGAAGGACCGATAAGATCCAGTCAAGAAATGAATGTGAGTGTCGGCATTATCGTTTTCAACGGCCCCGTTTCTGCTCATCCAGACTAAAAAACAACGCTGGAGTTTTCAAGTAGTAGTGTACACATTAGGCGTCAACGTAGCAAGAGATATGCATTTCAGAACAAAGACATAGTCTAGCCTCAGATGCCGAGTGGTGTGACACAGCGTCGGTATTTGACGCACTGGGACTTGAAAACTGGCTGAAACACCTCAGGTTCTCTCTTACCTCTTTGACAGCGCGGTTTAATGCTAGAGTTTGGGATGTAATTGCCTAATGAGTTAACACATACTGATTAATTGAGGATTGCCGACATCCTGCCCGATCCTCAGTAGTCCATCCACTCCGGCATCCTGTACGGTCCTTAGTTGACCTTTCCCGCCGATATCCTTTCCAATCCTCAGTAGTGTGCACCCGCAGACGTCCTGCCGGATCCTCAATTCAATTCAATTCAGTTTATTTTGTATTGCCTCAAATCACAAATTACAAATTTGCCTCGTAGGGCTATACAATCTGTACATATACGACATCCCTGCCCGATTCTTATTCGGCGATGCCCGCAGACCCCCATTCCTCAGAAGGCTTTTTTCCTGCCGATGTCCTTTCCAATCTTCAGTTAGCCATGCCCCCCAACTTCCTGCCCGATCCTCAGTAGTCCATCCCCTCTGACATCCTGTACGATCCTCAATCTGCCAAATTTAAGTAGGCTGTGGTCAAATGGCCAACCTGATTCTCAGTGGTCAATGTCCGCCAAAGTCCTGCCCGATCCTCAGTAGTCCGTCCCCTCCAACATGATACCCGATCCTCAGTAGACCTTTCCCGCCAGTGTCCTTCCAATCCTGCAACATCCTGTAAGATCCTCAATCTGCCCAAATGGCCTACCTGATTCTCAGTAGGCCGTACACGTCGACGTCCTGCCAGATCCTCAAAGGTCTCTTTCTCTCATCGGGACTAACAACTATTTGAAGTCTCTTTTAAAATACATCGCCTAACGAGAAAGACCAACTTATCTTTAGTTCCCTGAATCCTGGAGGACCTCCAGAAACTGTTTGTAATATCTGGATTTCTGATTTTACATTTGTGTTTCCTCACACTGTCTCATATTCAGTACTGCGTGTTCTGTCTGCAGGTTCTGATGAGTGGAGGATTGTCTTGATTGGGAAGACCGGGTCGGGAAAGAGTTCAGCAGCAAACACCATCTTGGGCAAAGAAGCTTTTGAGTCTGAACTCTCTGCAATATCTGTGACAATTAAATGCAAGAAAGCAAGAGGAGAAGTTGGAGGTAAAAAGTTGGCTGTCATCGACACTCCAGGGCTGTTTGACACCAGTTTAACCAATGAAGAAGTATGGAAGGAGATAAGCATGTGCGTCGGTATGTCTGCTCCTGGTCCTCATGCCTTCCTGGTGATTGTTCAGCTGGGCAGGTTCACAGAAGAGGAGAGACAAACCGTGAAGATGATTCAAGAAACGTTCGGTGAAGACGCAGATAAATACACAATGGTGTTGTTCACTTATGGAGACAGGCTGAAGAAAAAAAACATTGAAGAGTTTGTTTCACAGTGCAAAGACCTGGAGGACATCATTCAAAAGTGTCATGGCCGTTACCACGTCTTCAACAACGAGGCAAACAACCCGTCCCAAGTCACTGATCTTCTAGAGAAGATAGACAAGATGGTCAAGGACAACGGCGAGACGTACTACACCACAGAGATGTACCAGAAAGCAGAGGAAGACATAAAAAAGGAGAAAGAACGAATCCTGAAAGAGTCTGAGGCCCAAAGGAAGAAAGAGGAGGACGAACTGAAAGCCAAATATGAAGGGAAGATGTTGGAGATTCAAAGACAAAATAAGAGACTCTCAGATGAGGCTCAAGCAAGAGCTCGGGCTGAAACACAATATACCGCACCACGCAAACGCGGCCCCTGCGTAATCCTTTGAGCAGCTGAAACTCTGGTTTAACAGCAAGAGCAACTTTATAGAATCAAATCATTGCTTAGCTTGATAAGAGAATACAGTTGATTCCTTTATGCTTCATTAAATTTATTGTAGTAATGATAAGGCTGCTTTAGATAATCCAGGGGTTAGGCACTATGATCACTTGCTCTCCACCGACTGCAAGACCCAATGCATGATGGGAAAGTCTGACTGTCATCTGATCAAAGAGCTGATTGGCTTTAGATTTTTATAGAAAATTGTTTTATTTAGGGAACACGAGAGAAAGAAAGAGGTCATTATCTTACGAGTGTATCCTGTCCCTCGTCCTCACCCTTCTTGAGTATCTATTCTTTCTGCTTCCTCGGTTTCACTGTCACTGTGTTTTTCTGTTCCCTGCCTGTTCTCTGACTGCACATTGTAAATTAATTTTCGTCATTAAACCATTGAACACCACCTGCTGCTTCCTCATCTGTGTTTCCTGTGTTTGGTTCCAAACCTGCTATTCCGGATGTGTGACAGCTGTGTTCTGTCTTTGGTTGAACGTGATTACCTGAAGGGCTCACCTGTTTTTGAATTGGCACTAAGTTCCTCAATGTAATAATATGACTGGACACTTTTCTTTTCCCAGAGGCACAACAACAAGGGTCCACCTTGTTACTTTATGTTTTGTTCTCATTTAGCCTTTTCACGATTGGAATTATAGACAACATTAAGATGGCAGATATTCAAATGAATGATTTCTATAATACAATACCAATGTATGCTGACGATAGAGTACTTTATATAACATATTTAAAACACTCAATGCCTAAAGTATTATATCTAGTTGAAATACAAGGAATGTTTTTAATTTTATGGAATTAATGCTTCAATTATATTTCTGTATAATTCTGAGGGACTGACACCCCCTTTTCATATCTTTATAAAGATCACTCCAACCATATAATCAGTCAAGCCTTCAAACTATAAGCCAGTGATTAAATATTTCACCGGATGGACATTTCCATTATCATGAACATCCATCCCAAGTTTCTTTACCTCTTTTAGAGAGAGGATGAGGAGGTGTTGGACGGTGAGGATGAAGAGCAGAGGAAGAGGAGCAGAGAAGCCTTTCTGAAGATCTCACTGCACTTCCTGAGGAGCATGAAGCAGGAGGAGCTGGCTGACTGTCTGCAGAGCAGTAAGAGGATTTCTCTAAGTCTGGTCAGGATGACAGTTCTCTGACGTTTTGCATCCCATCCTCGTCTCCAAATTGTAGAAGTTGATTTTCTTTCAACAGACTGGTCACAGACGAGGTTGGAGTCATCTTCATGTCCATTCATGTATGTTAGGCAGCTTAAACTTAGATCTGAATCAAGAGGTCAGCTCTTTACATTCCAGGGAGAGGTGCTGAACATATGTATGTATGATGTATGTATGTCTGTCTGTCTGTCTGTCTGTCTGTCTGTCTGTATGTATGTATGTATGTATGTATGTATACATGGACTATGGACTGGTTACCAGCACATGGTCGTGTGTAGTGTGAAATATACCCGACGTTAGTGATCGTGTGACTATTTGTAACGTTAGTGTTCTAGGGTTAAGAAGGACAAACATACATCAAAGCAAAATCTGCAACATGACCACTTCCCTTCATCCTGCTGGACGTCAACATGTTTTAAAGGGCATGAAACAACTATTTACTCAAGAGAAGCAAATACAAAAACTAATCAATACATTATGGATCTACAGTTGCAGGTTGATTTGTTATTCTTTTGCTGTTTTAAGTACTTTGGGCTGCATCTTGGCATAAAATGTGCCATACAAATAAAGTTATCATCTAAGAAGTAACTTATATTTTTGTAGGTGCACTGTATGCATTTACCTGAACGTCAACAATAGAAAGATGACGAGGAGGTACATTTAGGGGGTAACCTGCAACAAAAGGTCGTAAAGCTCTGATTTAGACTTGAACAATACAGACATTCGAATGGACCACAAAGAGAGAACCGGAGGTCATGAGTCTGTGGAGCGTCCAGTTCTCAGGGATGCACATCCCGCTCCCCGTCACCTGAGTGAGGAATGCAACACCTGTCTGCTAATTGTTTTAATGAGGTGAGTGTGTGTGTGTGTGTGTGTGTGTGTGTGTGTGTGTGTGTGTGTGTGTGTGTGTGTGTGTGTGTGGTAGCTTCTCACATGCCCGTCTCTGTAATCATTGTTCTCATAACAGCAGGACATGAATGTTTCGCAGCTCAGGTCGACGTTCTCTCCGGACCGTTTCCTGAGTCAGCTGCTCGTGGTTTGTCATGTAGTTTGTTTCCTCAGTGCAAAGCTGTTTTGGGACACACTCCTATAATGAGCTGGAAGATCATTTCCACCTGAGCTTGACTCCATTTGAAGTACTAATACTAAGAAATACTGCCTTTGTGTCAGAATGTGTCTACTTTTTACTTCACGAGCCAAACAACAAAACCAAAGCAATCAAATGTATTTCATTTATTTGAATTCGAGGAACCATCGAGCCGGCGGCTGAGACATCAGACGCTGCAGGATTTCACCGTTTGGTTGACCGATAAAAAATAGCTCCTCCTCTCACCTGTTGGCAGTTATTGAATTAAAATACTCCCCAAATGATCTGTAGTTATAATGGTTTCATGACATTGAACAGTTGTATAATCTGATGTCAACCTGCAGCTCAATGCAACAATAACACCTGCTGCCAAGTCCATGTCTACCTTAACCATTCAAGTCCATGTTTACCTTAACCATCCAAGTCCATGTTTACCTTAACCATCCAAGTCCATGTCTACCTTTACCATCCAAGTCCATGCTTACCTTAACCATCCAAGTCCATGTTTACCTTAACCATTCAAGGTCAATGCTTACCTTAACCATTCAGGTCCATGCTTACCTTAACCATCCAAGTCCATGTCTACCTTTACCATCCAAGTCCATGCTTACCTTAACCATCCAAGTCCATGTTTACCTTAACCATCCAAGTCCATGTCTACCTTTACCATCCAAGTCCATGCTTACCTTAACCATCCAAGTCCATGTTTACCTTAACCATTCAAGGTCAATGCTTACCTTAACCATTCAGGTCCATGCTTACCTTAACCATTCAAGGTCCATGCTTACCTTAACCATTCAAGGTCCATGCTTACCTTAACCATTCAAGGTCAATGTTTACCTTAACCATTCAAGGTCAATGCTTACCTCAACCATTCAAGTCCATGTTTACCTTAACCATTCAAGGTCAATGCTTACCTTAACCATTCAAGGTCAATGCTTACCTTAACCATTCAAGGTCAATGTTTACCTTAACCATTCAAGGTCAATGCTTACCTTAACCATTCAAGTCCATGTTTACCTTAACCATTCAAGGTCAATGCTTACCTTAACCATTCAAGGTCAATGCTTACCTTAACCATTCAAGGTCAATGCTTACCTTAACCATTCAAGGTCAATGCTTACCTTAACCATTCAAGTCCATGTTTACCTTAACCATTCAAGGTCAATGCTTACCTTAACCATTCAAGGTCAATGCTTACCTTAACCATTCAAGGTCAATGCTTACCTTAACCATTCAAGGTCAATGCTTACTTTAACCTGACCTCCAAACAGCCGCTGAGCATCTCATGACCGCACGGTAACGAGTTTCTTACTTAGTCTTTAATCTTCTTCTTTTCCTGCTACACACAAACATCAAAGACTTTCCCCTGACTCCTCACAAAGATCAATGACCCAACTCATCAATAAATGTGTGTGTGTGTATGTGTGTGTGTGTGTGTGTCAGTATCGATCAGTGCTGCATTAGCAGACCGCTCTCATCGCCACTGTAACCCACCAGCCTGCAAAAAAAGAAATAAAATGAAATTGGGTCTAAAAATAGAACGGCGCCAGGACCATTAGCCAATCAGAGAACGAGGGGTGAGACAGCCAAGGGTGTGTCAGGAAGTGCTGACTCACATTCTAGCTGCTGCAGCATTAACAGTGAGTCATCATCTCCTCAGAAGGCTCTCAACACGGTGCAGCTACAGCTAAGAAGCTGCTGTTAGCATGCAGCTACAGCTAAGAAGCTGCTGTTAGCATGCAGCTACAGCTCGTAGAAGCTGCTGTTAGCATGCAGCTACAGCTCGTAGAAGCTGCTGTTAGCATGCAGCTACAGCTCGTAGAAGCTGCTGTTAGCATGCAGATACAGCTCGTAGAAGCTGCTGTTAGCATGCAGATACAGCTCGTATAAGCTGCTGTTAGCATGCAGCTACATGTCCTTTGCTTGAGTAGAAGTACTTCTAACACAGCGAAGGTTCTGCAGTGGAAATATTTCTTCAGGAAACTAATGTCTGTTGTACAGTTGTGTACTCTATCACAGCGTCATTGATGTTACGCAATATCCCTTCTTCTTCTGCGCTGTCTTTAACGGCGGGAGGAGAGAAACACAAAGATAACTTCAGCGTGATCTATTTATAGTTCAAGCTTCATCCATCAAACACATCATGTGTGTATGTGTGTGTGTGTGTGTGTGTGTGTGTGTGTGTGTGTGTGTGTGTGTGTGTGTGTGTGTGTGTGTGTGTGTGTGTGTGTGTGTGTGTGTGTGTATCATCTACCACCATCACAAAAATAAAGAAATATTTATTTGACATATTTGAGATTTTTTTTCAGATGCTTTCCAGATATTTTATCAATTTCTTCAGGTACTTTCCCTGATATTTGTAGAAATTGTTTTGACATTTTACCAATATTCTTCAAGCGCTCTACTGATATCATGCTGGTGCATTTTGCATAAATGGCCTCTCATCTACTTGTTCCCCTCTACTGCACAAGAGTCCAGTGTTACTTCCATATATCACTCCCTCCCTGTCTCACGTGCCCTCTCTCCATCCCTCCCTCTCTCCATCCCTCCCTCTCTCCATCCCTCCCTCTATCCACCCCTCCCTCTCTCCGTCCCTCCCTCTCTCCATCCCTCCCTCTCTCCATCCCTCCCTCTCTCCGTCCCTCCCTCTCTCCATCCCTCCCTCTCTCCATCCCTCCCTCTCTCCACCCCTCCCTCTCTCCATCCCTCCCTCTCTCCATCCCTCCCTCTGTCCATCCCTCCCTCTCTCTATCCCTCCCTCTCTCCACCCCTCCCTCTCTCCATCCCTCCCTCTCTCTATCCCTCCCTCTCTCCATCCCTCCCTCTCTCTATCCCTCCCTCTCTCCATCCCTCCCTGTCTCATGTGCCCTCTCTCCATCCCTCCCTCTCTCTATCCCTCTCTCTCTCCATCCCTCCCTCTCTCTATCCCTCCCTCTCTCCATCCCTCCCTCTCTCCACCCCTCCCTCTCTCCGTCCCTCCCTCTCACCATCCCTCCCTCTCTCTATCCCTCCCTCTCTCCATCCCTCCCTCTGTCCATCCCTCCCTCTCTCCATCCCTCCCTCTCTCCATCCCTCCCTCTGTCCACCCCTCCCTCTGTCCACCCCTCCCTCTCTCATCCCTCCCTCTCTCCACCCCTCCCTCTCTCCACCCCTCCCTCTCTCCACCCCTCCCTCCCTCTCTCCACCCCTCCCTCTCTCCATCCATCCCTCTCTCTATCCCTCCCTCTCTCCATCCCTCCCTCTGTCCATCCCTCCCTCTCTCCACCCCTCCCTCTCTCCATCCCTCCCTCTGTCCATCCCTCCCTCTCTCCACCCCTCCCTCTCTCCATCCCTCCCTCTGTCCATCCCTCCCTCTCTCCACCCCTCCCTCTCTCCACCCCTCCCTCTCTCTATCCCTCCCTCTCTCCATCCCTCCCTCTCTCCATCCCTCCCTCTGTCCATCCCTCCCTCTCTCCATCCCTCCCTCTCTCCACCCCTCCCTCTCTCCGTCCCTCCCTCTCACCATCCCTCCCTCTCTCTATCCCTCCCTCTCTCCATCCCTCCCTCTCTCCATCCCTCCCTCTCTCCATCCCTCCCTCTCTCTATCTCTCCCTCTCTCCATCCCTCCCTCTCTCCATCCCTCCCTCTCTCTATCCCTCCCTCTCTCCACCCCTCCCTCTGTCCACCCCTCCCTCTCTCATCCCTCCCTCTCTCCACCCCTCCCTCTCTCCACCCCTCCCTCCCTCTCTCCACCCCTCCCTCTCTCCACCCCTCCCTCTCTCCATCCCTCCCTCTCTCTATCCCTCCCTCTCTCCATCCCTCCCTCTCTCCACCCCTCCCTCTCTCCATCCCTCCCTCTCTCTATCCCTCCCTCTCTCCATCCCTCCCTCTCTCTATCCCTCCCTCTCTCCACCCCTCCCTTCCTTTCTTCCCTCCCTCTCTTGTCCATTAGCAGGAAGAACAGATCGCTGACAGACGAGAAGAGAAGAGACGACCGAGGCAGACGGAGCAAAGGACGAAAGAGAGAAGAAGAAGAAGAAGAAGAAGAAGAAGAAGAGAAGAAGAAGAAGAAGAAGAAGAAGAAGAAGGCATCATGGACGCTCTGAAGAAGGGACTCTTCATGGCGAAGGACGGAGTTGTGGCCGCCGCCGAGAAGACGAAGGCCGGCGTGGGAGAAGCCGCTAGCAAGACCAAGGAGGGAGTCTTCTATGTCGGTGAGAGGGAGGGATGGACGGAGGGCTGGATGGAAGGATGGAGGGATGGATGGAAGGATGGAGGGATGGATGGACGGAGGGCTGGATGGATGGAGGTATGGATGGATAGATGGAAGTGAAATTCAACAACAAACTGTCCACATATTTTTAAAGCGTAAAAGTGAGACGGAAGCATTAAAAAGTTAAAAAGATAAAAAGTAAAAGCTAAGATTGAAAAAGACGAAGAAAAGTGATGGAGAGATGAAGGGATGATGGAGAGATGAAGGGATGATGGAGAGATGAAGGGATGATGGGAGGAAGGGAGGATGGAGAGATGAAGGGATGATGGGAGGAAGGGAGGATGGAGAGATGAAGGGATGATGGGAGGAAGGGAGGATGGAGAGATGAAGGGATGATGGAGAGATGAAGGGATGATGGAGAGATGAAGGGATGATGGAGAGATGAAAGGATGATGGAGAGATGAAGGGATGATGGAGAGATGAAGGGATGGACAGTGAGCGAGTGAACTGGAGAATAGAAAAAGTTAAATTCATCATATCTGTGAATTGTAAAGTGATGAAGGGATGAAGTGATGAAGGAGGAAAGGAGGAAGGGAGGAAGGGAGGAAAGGAGGAAGGGAGGAAAGGAGGAAAGGAGGAAGGGCAAGGAGCTGAATCCTGAAATGTGCAATTCATGGTGACTAGTGCGTCCAATTTAAAGATATTCAGCGATAACGAGGGATGAACAAGAATGGAGAGATGGAGAGATCAAGGGAGGGATGAAGAGAGAGAGAGAGAGAGTTACATTTGACATGAAATTGAGCATTAAATTAATTAAACACATTAGACATTAAACATTAAATTAATAGAAATTAAGAGAGATAAATCGATCCATAGGCTCTTTTATGTGGGAAATGAAGGAGGGATGGGCGGAGGACGAGTGCAGTTCAAGAACAAACTGGGAGGATGGAGGGAGAGAGAGAGGGAGGGAGGGAGAGAGCAAGGGAGGGCTGAGCGGAGGGCAGGAAGCAGAGTCTTTAAAATATTGATTTTAGAAAAAGAGACAGAGATTCATCATGACATCGTGCTTTAAATTTATAGATGTGGAAGTCTGTGCAGCAGAAAGGAGAGAGAGAAGGAAGGAGAGAAGGAAGGAAGGAGGGAGAGAGAGAAGGAGGGAGAGAGAGAAGGAAGGAGAGAAGGAGGGAAGGAGGGAAGGAGGGAAGGAGGGAGAGAGAAGGAGGGAGAGAGAGAAGGAAGGAGAGAAGGAGGGAAGGAGGGAAGGAGAGAAGGCGGGAAGGAGGGAAGGAGAGAAGGAGAGAAGCAGGGAAGGAGGGAAGGAGCTCCTCAGGAAAAGGGACTTGTGTGTTTGGAACATTAGAGGCGGAGCTTCAACAGCGCCACCATGAGGACAAACAGGAAGTCACATGAGGACAAACAGGAAGTCACATGAGGACAAACAGGAAGTCACAACATGAGGACAAACAGGAAGTCACAACATGAGGACAAACAGGAAGTCACATGAGGACAAACAGGAAGTCACACCATGAGACAAACAGGAATTCACATGAGGACAAACAGGAAGTCACATGAGACAAACAGGAAGTCACATGAGACAAACAGGAAGTCACAACATGAGACAAACAGGAAGTCACATAAGGACAAACAGGAAGTCACACCATGAGGACAAACAGGAAGTCACATGAGACAAACAGGAAGTCACATGAGGACAAATAGGAAGTCACAACTTGAGACAAACAGGAAGTCACAACATGAGACAAACAGGAAGTCACATGAGGACAAACAGGAAGTCACACCATGAGGACAAACAGGAAGTAACACCATGAGACAAACAGGAAGTCACATGAGACAAACAGGAAGTCACAACATGAGACAAACAGGAAGTCACATGAGGACAAACAGTAAGTCACATGAGGACAAACAGGAAGTCACACCATGAGACAAACAGGAAGTCACATGAGGACAAATAGGAAGTCACAACTTGAGACAAACAGGAAGTCACAACATGAGACAAACAGGAAGTCACATGAGAACAAACAGGAAGTCACACCATGAGGACAAACAGGAAGTAACACCATGAGACAAACAGGAAGTCACATGAGACAAACAGGAAGTCACAACATGAGACAAACAGGAAGTCACATGAGGACAAACAGTAAGTCACATGAGGACAAACAGGAAGTCACACCATGAGACAAACAGGAAGTCACATGAGGACAAATAGGAAGTCACAACTTGAGACAAACAGGAAGTCACAACATGAGACAAACAGGAAGTCACATGAGGACAAACAGGAAGTCACAACATGAGACAAACAGGAAGTCACATGAGGACAAACAGGAAGTCACATGAGGACAAACAGGAAGTCACAACATGAGGACAAACAGGAAGTCACAACATGAGGACAAACAGGAAGTCACATGAGGACAAACAGGAAGTCACACCATGAGACAAACAGGAATTCACATGAGGACAAACAGGAAGTCACATGAGACAAACAGGAAGTCACATGAGACAAACAGGAAGTCACAACATGAGACAAACATGAAGTCACATAAGGACAAACAGGAAGTCACACCATGAGGACAAACAGGAAGTCACATGAGACAAACAGGAAGTCACATGAGGACAAATAGGAAGTCACAACTTGAGACAAACAGGAAGTCACAACATGAGACAAACAGGAAGTCACATGAGGACAAACAGGAAGTCACAACATGAGACAAACAGGAAGTCACAACATGAGACAAACAGGAAGTCACACCATGAGGACAAACAGGAAGTCACACCATGAGGACAAACAGGAAGTCACAACATGAGACAAACAGGAAGTCACACCATGAGACAAACAGGAAGTCACAACATGAGACAAACAGGAAGTCACACCATGAGACAAACAGGAAGTCACAACATGAGACAAACAGGAAGTTACACCATGAGACAAACAGGAAGTCACAACATGAGACAAACAGGAAGTCTCACCATGAGACAAACAGGAAGTCACAACATGAGACAAACAGGAAGTCACAACATGAGACAAACAGGAAGTCACAACATGAGACAAACAGGAAGTCACAACATGAGACAAACAGGAAGTCACATGAGACAAACAGGAAGTCACATGAGGACAAACAGGAAGTCACATGAGGACAAACAGGAAGTCACACCATGAGGGATACTCATAGAGTAAAGTAGAGTAAAAGTACTTGAATACTTTGTTAAAGCAAAGTACTAAAATCACACTGTAAAATCCTCTGAAATGTTCCTTCAGTGAAAGTATTTCAGTAAAATCAGTCAAATATAGTTGAAGTATTTAAACTATGTTGTTCTACTATTGTACTATTATATTTAAACTCTATCATGAGAGTAGTATGACTGATGCATTCAGGTACAACGGTGAAGTAAGTAAAGCTGAGTAAGTAAGTACGTCAGTAAAGTACCTCATGTGTACATAGTGCAGTACTTCTCACTGCAGTACTCTGATCTCCTCACCGCCATGTGTGTGTGTGTGTGTGTGTGTGTGTGTGCGTGTGTGTTTGTGTGTGATTGTGTGTGTGTGTGTGTGATTGTGTGTGTGTGTGTGTGTGTGTGTGTGTGTGTGTGTGTGTTTATTCCTTGTTGGCATGACACACACAGGTCCACAGGAAGTGTTGTCACACTCCTCTGTGGTGCTTGTTGTTGTTTTTTGCTCTCAACCACAGAATGTCCTACAGTTATTACAGACACCTGAACTAACCACAGAACATCCTACAGTTATTACAGACACCTGAACTAACCACAGAATGTCCTACAGTTATTACAGACACCTGAACTAACCACAGAACATCCTACAGTTATTACAGACACCTGAACTAACCACAGAATGTCCTACAGTTATTACAGACACCTGAACTAACCACAGAATGTCCTACAGTTATTACAGACACCTGAACTAACCACAGAATGTCCTACAGTTATTACAGACACCTGAACTAACCACAGAATGTCCTACAGTTATTACAGACACCTGAACTAACCACAGAATGACCGGCTGCATGGAAACATATGTTTCTGTTATTGAGATGAAACATATGTTTCTGTTATTGAAATGAAACATATGTTTCTGTTATTGAGATGAAACATATGTTTCTGTTATTGAAATGAAACATATGTTTCTGTTGTTGAGATGAAACATATGTTTCTGTTATTGAGATGAAACATATGTTTCTGTTATTGAAATGAAACATATGTTTCTGTTGAGATGAAACATATGTTTCTGTTATTGAGATGAAACATATGTTTCTGTTGTTGAGATGAAACATATGTTTCTGTTGTTGAGATGAAACATATGTTTCTGTTGAGATGAAACATATGTTTCTGTTATTGAGATGAAACATATGTTTCTGTTGTTGAGATGAAACATATGTTTCTGTTGTTGAGATGAAACATATGTTTCTGTTGTTGAGATGAAACATATGTTTCTGTTATTGAGATGAAACATATGTTTCTGTTATTGAGATGAAACATATGTTTCTGTTATTGAAATGAAACATATGTTTCTGTTATTGAGATGAAACATATGTTTCTGTTATTGAAATGAAACATATGTTTCTGTTGTTGAGATGAAACATATGTTTCTATTATTGAGATGAAACATATGTTTCTGTTATTGAAATGAAACATATGTTTCTGTTGAGATGAAACATATGTTTCTGTTATTGAGATGAAACATATGTTTCTGTTGTTGAGATGAAACATATGTTTCTGTTGTTGAGATGAAACATATGTTTCTGTTGAGATGAAACATATGTTTCTGTTGTTGAGATGAAACATATGTTTCTGTTGTTGAGATGAAACATATGTTTCTGTTGTTGAGATGAAACATATGTTTCTGTTGAGATGAAACATATGTTTCTGTTATTGAGATGAAACATATGTTTCTGTTGTTGAGATGAAACATATGTTTCTGTTGTTGAGATGAAACATATGTTTCTGTTGTTGAGATGAAACATATGTTTCTGTTATTGAGATGAAACATATGTTTCTGTTGTTGAGATGAAACATATGTTTCTGTTATTGAGATGAAACATATGTTTCTGTTGTTGAGATGAAACATATGTTTCTGTTATTGAGATGAAACATATGTTTCTGTTATTGAGATGAAACATATGTTTCTGTTATTGAGATGAAACATATGTTTCTGTTGAGTTGAAACATATGTTTCTGTTGTTGAGATGAAACATATGTTTCTGTTGTTGAGATGAAACATATGTTTCTGTTGAGATGAAACATATGTTTCTGTTGTTGAGATGAAACATATGTTTCTGTTATTGAGATGAAACATATGTTTCTGTTATTGAGATGAAACATATGTTTCTGTTGTTGAGATGAAACATATGTTTCTGTTGTTGAGATGAAACATATGTTTCTGTTGTTGAGATGAAACATATGTTTCTGTTGAGATGAAACATATGTTTCTGTTGTTGAGATGAAACATATGTTTCTGTTGTTGAGATGAAACATATGTTTCTGTTGTTGAGATGAAACATATATATAGTTGTATCAAACTGGGTGACGGGGTGAATTATTCATGGAGCAGAGGAAACCAGGTCACACAGTCTGAAAGAGGACCAGAGATATTTTTATTATGACTTATTTCACATAAAAACCTTCGCAGTGAATCTCAGCTTCTGCCTGAAGGTGGCGCTGCAGTGCACTGAGCTCATGAGCAACGGTGGGAAGGTTCCTGTTTGCTGGTGAACTCATCCAAGTGATGTCATATTTAAACATGAATATAGAAAAAGACGTGGTGGGTGTGTCCAACAAAACAGAGGACGTAAACCCATGACCCGTCTGCTAGAAGAAGTCACTGCATTAACATCCAAATGGACTTCTCTGTTGCCAGGAAACAAGACGATGGAGGGAGTGGTGACCGGAGTCAACACAGGTGAGCTGATGAGATGCTCAGTTTAAACTCCCCATCAGTATTCATGGCGGGGTTCTGCGGTCATGTGACCCCGACGGGAACAAAACACCTGTTCTTATTCATGAGAAGAGTTATGCTGGACGTGATCTGTGACGTTGACGCTCTGCTTCCTGTCTCCCAGTCGCCCAGAAGTCCAACGAGCAGGCCAACGTGGTGGCCGACACCGCGGTGGCCGGGGCCAACGAGGTGGCGCAGGCGGCGGTGGAGGGGGCGGAGAACGCGGCGGTGGCGAGCGGCTTCGTCAGCGCGGTGAGTGACGTCGCGTGACCCCACGGGGGCGTGGCCGTTATGAACCAAAGGATGTGCTAATGCTGCGTTCACGCCGCTCTCGCCTGAGTTTACTCACTCCACTTTAAGTGCTAAATTCGCGTCATTCACCTTTTTACCTTTTTCACGTTTTCATCTTTTTACCTTTTCACCTCTTCGCCTTTTACCTTTTCATCTTTTCATCTTTTCATCTTTTCACCTTTTCACCTTTTCACCTTTTCATCTTTTTACCTTTTTTAATCTTTTCACCTTTTCATCTTTTCACCTTTTCATCTTTTCACCTTTTCATCTTTTCATCTTTTCATCTTTTCACCTTTTCATCTTTTCATCTTTTCATCTTTTCACCTTTTCATCTTTTCACCTTTTCACCTTTTCATCTTTTCACCTTTTCACCTTTTCACCTTTTCATCTTTTCACCTTTTCATCTTTTCACCTTTTCATCTTTTCATCTTTTCATCTTTTCACCTTTTCATCTTTTCACCTTTTCATCTTTTCATCTTTTCATCTTTTCACCTTTTCACCTTTTCATCTTTTCACCTTTTCATCTTTTCATCTTTTCACCTTTTCACCTTTTCACCTTTTCATCTTTTCACCTTTTCAACTTTTCACCTTTTCATCTTTTCACCTTTTCATCTTTTCACCTTTTTGCGGCGGAAACGGGGCGTGGCTTTTCCGTAACTTATCTCTGTAGAAACAGTTGCTGTTTCCTTCATCCGCCATGTAAATAACCACTAGTTCTGCTTTCCACATACGTGGGAACATCAAACTCCATGGTGTCTGGGTTCATTATATTATCTGTAGTCCCACAACAGCGTCTCAATGAAGCTGCTAGCAGCGCTACTTCAGGACCAGCAGTTTGATTCAGGACGGTGGTGATGGCGGTGATGGCGGTGATGGCGGTGATGGCGGTGATGGCGGTGATGGCGGTGATGGCGGTGACTAGGGGCGGAGCTTCTCAACGCGCAGCATCAGGCGAATTTTTCACAACGCTTTTTCGCCTCATTCGCGCCACCTGGTGGAAAATCGTTTTTCTGCAACCATTAGCTGTGCGTTGACTTTACCTGCAATCTACTCACACGAATAATCCGCAGCGCTTTTGGTGTGAACGCAGCATAACTGAATTGGATTATATATTTTGTTTTTTCATTATTTATTTTAATTTGGATGGATGGATGGATTTTAATTTAATTTTTAGCATTTAAAAAATGTTAATTTAGAATTTTCTTTCCAGGGTCAGGACATCATTTTGGTGTTTTATAGACATTATATGGGTATTAATAATACAAACAGTAAGATCTCAAATATACATTTCATTTATTCTGTTCCCGTCGTTGTTAAAGTTCATTCTCATCTCACCATGTTCTAGAGTCTTTGTAGGTTAAAAGAAAAACTTCAACAATTTAAGTTGTACATTTACAAAATGTTGATTTTTTTGACCGCATCACATTACAGGTTATAAATACGTTTTATTATATCTGTGTTGATAACTTTCGTTTTCTGTCTTGAACGAATCTCTGGTGGTTGGCTGAGAGCAGGAGGAGGCGGGACCAGTGGCTGAGGAGGTGCCTGATTGGTCGCGGGTTGAGTGACTGACTGCATGACGCGTTCACGTTTCAGGACTCACAGCTTCATCAAAGTGCATTTATCTCATTGCAGGAATGATCATGTGAAACGCGAATGATTATGTAAATGTACACAAGCTTAGTGGTAGCACTGGTACAGTTATGATCTAGCATAAAGATTAGCATTTAAGTCATTTAAGGAAGTAGAATTATGTCCGAAAATCATCAGACAAAAGATCTGTGGTGAAAAGTACTACTACTTCTGACATTAGTAGTAGTACTAACATTCTACTTCTGACATTAGTAGTAGTACTAACATTCTACTTCTGACATTAGTAGTAGTACTAACATTCTACTTCTTACATTAGTAGTAGTACTAACATTCTACTTCTTACATTAGTAGTAGTACTAACATTCTACTTCTGACATTAGTAGTAGTACTAACATTCTACTTCTTACATTAGTAGTAGTACTAACATTCTACTTCTTACATTAGTAGTAGTACTAACATTCTACTTCTTACATTAGTAGTAGTACTAACATTCTACTTCTGACATTAGTAGTAGTACTAACATTCTACTTCTTACATTAGTAGTAGTACTAACATTCTACTTCTGACATTAGTAGTAGTACTAACATTCTACTTCTGACATTAGTAGTAGTACTAACATTCTACTTCTTACATTAGTAGTAGTACTAACATTCTACTTCTGACATTAGTAGTAGTACTAACATTCTACTTCTTACATTAGTAGTAGTACTAACATTCTACTTCTGACATTAGTAGTAGTACTAACATGAATGCTGGTGTATTGCAGACTAAAGGAGCCAGCAGGACTGAGTTGATTGGAGGCTCTTTGACCAATCAGAGCGCAGCGATGCTTTTCTTTATGAAGAGCTACAACTTCCTGCAGACCTTAAAATGAGCTCATCACAGCTACAACGTTAGCATGATGAACGTATGAATGCATGAGGGATGGATCCATAGAACAATATAACATATGACTACAGATACTAAACCCTGGAGAGTAGTACTCTCCGTCGGGTACACTTTACTTCTCACTGCTGTTGAGTTGTGTCATTCAATCAATACTAATATGTTCACGACGCTAGCATGAAGCTAGCATGATGCTAACAAGAGTCAGTCAGTAACATTGCAAATAGCTGTTTAAAAATATAATGTGACAGAATGTTTAACTACGAGATTATCAAGCTGCTAGCCATGTATGTGATACAGAGTACTTCTTATGATACTAGTATCAGTAGTTCAGAGGATCAGAGTACTTCTTATGATACTAATATCATAAGAAGTACTCTGTATGTGATACAGAGTACTTCTTATGATACTAGTATCAGTAGTTCAGAGGATCAGAGTACTTCTTATGATACTAATATCATAAGAAGTACTCTGTATTTGATACAGAGTACTTCTTATGATACTAGTATCAGTAGTTCAGAGGATCAGAGTACTTCTTATGATACTAGTATCAGTAGTTCAGAGGATCAGAGTACTTCTTATGATACTAATATCATAAGAAGTACTCTGTATGTGATACAGAGTACTTCTTATGATACTAGTACCAGTAGTTCAGCGGATCAGAGTACTTCTTATGATACTAGTACCAGTAGTTCAGAGGATCAGAATACTTCTTATGATACTAGTACCAGTAGTTCAGAGGATCAGAGTACTTCTTATGATACTAGTACCAGTAGTTCAGAGGATCAGAGTACTTCTTATGATACTAGTACCAGTAGTTCAGAGGATCAGAGTACTTCTTATGATACTAGTACCAGTAGTTCAGAGGATCAGAGTACTTCTTATGATACTAGTACCAGTAGTTCAGAGGATCAGAGTACTTCTTATGATACTAGTATCAGTAGTTCAGAGGATCAGAGTACTTCTTATGATACTAGTACCAGTAGTTCAGAGGATCAGAGTACTTCTTATGATACTAGTATCAGTAGTGCATTCATTCAGAGGTGAACAGATAACTGGGACTACTTCGTCGGAGTCCATTATCAGGAACTAATGGACTCCCTGCAGCCAATCAGAATCCAGTAATTACTCAGACCCTGGTATGAAGGAAACCCGTTCATGTGGAGTGCTGCTAATATCAACGTGTTTCCTCTCAGAGGGTAAAAGCAGCCGAGCAGGAAGGAGAAGGATGCAGGGAAGGTGTTAGGAAAGGAAACTTTGTTCTGATGATGCCGCTCTTTCCTCTGCGGACCCTTCAGAGAAAGAACCACGCTGGTTTCCATCTTGGTTCTGTTTTCTCAACAGTTTATAATGAGTTGAGTTTTGAGGATTTTCACCAACATGATTATGACTAGTTGAGTTTTTCTTGAGCTCTGGGAAACAAGGAAACAAGGAAACAAGGAAACAAGTGAAGCGAGATGGATGAATCCGGTTGGCGTCCGCTGCTGTTTCTGTCATCTCCCGTCTCTGAGCAGAGAGAACGCTAACATGTGTTTGCTGCTTGGATCTGGACTTCATAGAAACGTTGAAGAGACGAACCAGGTGGGCTGAGGTCGGCGTGCTGGTCATGTGACCTCATGTGACCTCTGCTCTGTCTCCCTGCAGGCCGCCCTCCCAAAGACAGAAGCAGGGGGAGAACCAGCGGAACAGGCGGCACAGTAGGTGAGGAAACTACGAGCCGTCGCCATCTTGTTTTTATGCAACCGGTAAACAGGAAGCGACCATATCAGGACTGAGGTGTGAAGTAGAGACCTGTCAATCACCTTGTAGACCCGCCCTAAAGCGTCTCCCGCTTCATCAACATATAATTTTATTAATAATTTATAATTATTAGGACACATTATTTCCAGCAGGAAGCTTGCTTTTTCATATCTCATCATTCTGTAACGAGTTATTCTGAAAGCATCAACTGATGTTCTTAAATTATTATAGTCTTTTATGGTCTGTTTGACTCTAAATGACCATCATTTACTAAATGAACATCATGCTGTATTGAAGAAGACTTGAAACTAGAGATTGAGACATAAACTCATGTTAATCATGCTTCTATACAACCAGAGGAGTCGCCCCCTGGTGGTCAGGAGAGAGAATGCAGCCTTAACACATGAAGCATAGACTTCTATACAACCAGAGGAGTCGCCCCCTGGTGGTCAGGAGAGAGAATGCAGCCTTAACACATGAAGCATAGACTTCTATACAACCAGAGGAGTCGCCCCCTGGTGGTCAGGAGAGAGAATGCAGCTTTAACACATGAAGCATAGACTTCTATACAACCAGAGGAGTCTCCCCCTGGTGGTCAGGAGAGAGAATGCAGCTTTAACACATGAAGCCCTTCTTTTGGTTTTCTTTCCCTTTCAGAGTCTCGTCCTCTCCGACCTGCTGTCACTTCCTGTTTCTTCCCGTCCAATGAGCAACGAGAGAAGAGGAACCTCTACATTTCAACTGTCGCTCAACCCTTTGACCTCCGTGTGCAATGACATCATCCACCAGGCCGAGTGTCCCACAGGCCCCGCCCCCTCTTCCAGTCAATCACAAGGCTGACCCCGCCCCCTTTGACTGCATGTTGCCTTACTGACACACAACAAATATACTAGAAAACACACACACACACACACACACACACACACACACACACACACACACACACACACACACACACACACACACACACACACACACAGTCTGTGTTTCTGATATTATCAGATTTTTACAAAACACAAGTGAAATAAAAATCTGTTTGAAATCCGCCTCTTTGTTTCTTCTTCACTGTGAAATTAAAATAGAAGAATATAATTATCATCAATACACAAGCTAAAAGTACAATACATTAAATTGTACAAGTACGACTATGAAACTGGACAAATGTTAGAGTTCTGATGGTTGTGATAGAGCAACTAATGGTTCTGATGGTTCTGATCAGAGTTCTGATTAACATTTTCACAATAATCAGCTCATCTTTTGGATCCTGCCATGACAAACCCACGGCTGACCCCGATTCGCTGGTTCTGTTGTGACCCGTGGCCGCAGCCTGGGCCATTACGACCAGATGTGGACCCAGAGCGACTCTCCATGAGCCTTCCCCTTGTATTATAACCCTGTCTGTCTCCTGTCTCCTGTCTCCTGTCTCCTGTCCCCTGTCTCCTGTCTCCTGTCTCCTGTCTCCTGTCTCCTGTCCCCTGTCTCCTATCTCCTGTCCCCTGTCTCCTATCTCCTATCTCCTGTCTCCTGTCCCCTGTCTCCTGTCCCCTGTCCCCTGTCTCCTGTCTCCTGTCTCCTGTCTCCTGTCTCCTGTCCCCTGTCTCCTGTCTCCTGTCTCCTGTCTCCTGTCTCCTGTCCCCTGTCTCCTATCTCCTGTCCCCTGTCTCCTATCTCCTATCTCCTGTCTCCTGTCCCCTGTCTCCTGTCCCCTGTCTCCTGTCTCCTGTCTCCTGTCCCCTGTCTCCTATCTACTGTCTCCTGTCTCCTGTCTCCTGTCCCCTGTCTCCTGTCCCCTGTCTCCTGTCTCCTGTCTCCTGTCTCCTGTCCCCTGTCTCCTGTCTCCTGTCCCCTGTCTCCTGTCTCCTGTCTCCTGTCTCCTGTCCCCTGTCTCCTGTCTCCTGTCCCCTGTCTCCTGTCCCCTGTCTCCTGTCTCCTGTCCCCTGTCTCCTGTCTCCTGTCCCCTGTCTCCTGTCTCCTGTCCCCTGTCTCCTGTCCCCTGTCCTCTGTCTCCTGTCTCCTGTCTCCTGTCCCCTGTCCCCTGTCCCCTGTCTCCTGTCCCCTGTCTCCTGTCTCCTGTCCCCTGTCCCCTGTCTCCTGTCCCCTATCTCCTGTCTCCTGTCTCCTGTCCCCTGTCCCCTGTCTCCTGTCTCCTGTCTCCTGTCCCCTATCTCCTGTCCCCTGTCTCCTGTCTCCTGTCTCCTGTCCCCTGTCCCCTGTCTCCTGTCCCCTGTCTCCTATCTCCTGTCTCCTGTCCCCTATCTCCTGTCCCCTGTCCCCTGTCCCCTGTCTCCTGTCTCCTGTCTCCTGTCCCCTATCTCCTGTCCCCTGTCTCCTGTCCCCTGTCTCCTGTCCCCTGTCCCCTGTCCCCTGTCTCCTGTCTCCTGTCCCCTGTCCCCTGTCCCCTGTCTCCTGTCCCCTGTCTCCTGTCTCCTGTCCCCTGTCCCCTGTCTCCTGTCTCCTGTCTCCTGTCTCCTGTCCCCTGTCCCCTGTCTCCTGTCTCCTGTCTCCTGTCCCCTGTCCCCTGTCTCCTGTCCCCTATCTCCTGTCTCCTGTCTCCTGTCCCCTGTCCCCTGTCTCCTGTCTCCTGTCTCCTGTCCCCTATCTCCTGTCTCCTGTCCCCTGTCTCCTGTCCCCTGTCTCCTGTCCCCTGTCCCCTGTCTCCTGTCCCCTGTCTCCTGTCCCCTGTCTCCTGTCCCCTGTCTCCTGTCCCCTGTCCCCTGTCTCCTGTCTCCTGTCTCCTGTCTCCTGTCCCCTGTCTCCTATCTCCTGTCCCCTGTCTCCTATCTCCTATCTCCTGTCTCCTGTCCCCTGTCCCCTGTCCCCTGTCTCCTGTCCCCTGTCTCCTGTCTCCTGTCTCCTGTCCCCTGTCTCCTGTCTCCTGTCCCCTGTCCCCTGTCCCCTGTCCCCTGTCTCCTGTCCCCTGTCCCCTGTCTCCTATCCCCTGTCCCCTGTCCCCTGTCTCCTGTCTCCTGTCCCCTGTCCCCTGTCTCCTGTCTCCTGTCTCCTGTCCCCTGTCCCCTGTCCCCTGTCTCCTATCCCCTGTCTCCTATCCCCTGTCTCCTATCCCCTATCTCCTGTCCCCTGTCCCCTGTCTCCTGTCTCCTGTCTCCTGTCCCCTATCTCCTGTCCCCTGTCCCCTGTCCCCTGTCTCCTGTCCCCTGTCTCCTGTCCCCTGTCTCCTGTCTCCTGTCCCCTGTCTCCTGTCCCCTGTCTCCTATCCCCTGTCCCCTATCCCCTGTCTCCTGTCCCCTGTCCCCTGTCTCCTGTCCCCTGTCTCCTGTCTCCTGTCCCCTGTCTCCTATCCCCTGTCCCCTATCCCCTATCTCCTGTCCCCTGTCCCCTGTCTCCTGTCTCCTGTCTCCTGTCCCCTATCTCCTGTCCCCTGTCTCCTGTCCCCTGTCCCCTGTCCCCTGTCTCCTGTCCCCTGTCTCCTGTCCCCTGTCTCCTGTCTCCTATCCCCTGTCCCCTGTCCCCTGTCTCCTGTCTCCTGTCTCCTGTCCCCTTCGTACTGCGTGTTCCCTGTTCGTTCTACTGAAGACTTGTTTTTTGGGAGAAATAAATATTCTTTATACGGTTGTCAACGTTTGGATCCTCCCTTAAACCAGTAGTACACAGTAATACCTCTCAGTAGTACACATTAATACCTCTCAGTAGTACACAGTAATACCTCTCAGTAGTACACAGTAATACCTCTCAGTAGTACACATTAATACCTCTCAGTAGTACACAGTAATACCTCTCAGTAGTACACATTAATACCTCTCAGTAGTACACAGTAATACCTCTCAGTAGTACACAGTAATACCTCTCAGTAGTACACAGTAATACCTCTCAGTAGTACACAGTAATACCTCTCAGTAGTACACAGTAATACCTCTCAGTAGTACACATTAATACCTCTCAGTAGTACACATTAATACCTCTCAGTAGTACACAGTAATACCTCTCAGTAGTACACAGTAATACCTCTCAGTAGTACACAGTAATACCTCTCAGTAGTACACATTAATACCTCTCAGTAGTACACATTAATACCTCTCAGTAGTACACAGTAATACCTCTCAGTAGTACACAGTAATACCTCTCAGTAGTACACAGTAATACCTCTCAGTAGTACACAGTAATACCTCTCAGTAGTACACAGTAATACCTCTCAGTAGTACACAGTAATACCTCTCAGTAGTACACAGTAATACCTCTCAGTAGTACACATTAATACCTCTCAGTAGTACACAGTAATACCTCTCAGTAGTACACAGTAATACCTCTCAGTAGTACACAGTAATACCTCTCAGTAGTACACAGTAATACCTCTCAGTAGTACACAGTAATACCTCTCAGTAGTACACAGTAATACCTCTCAGTAGTACACAGTAATACCTCTCAGTAGTACACAGTAATACCTGTTTGGTTTCAGCTTCTGTGACTCATTCAGACTCTTTGTGTTATGAATCATGAAGCTTCTTTACATTCTTCTTTAGGGAGGTCACACACACACACACACACACACACACACACACACACACACACACACACACACACACACACAGACACACACACACACACACACACACACACACAGACACACACA
>NC_136602.1:703958-776458 GCF_910589615.1 Taurulus bubalis
GTACTATGAGCTCTCTAGTGGGGTAATATGGTACTATGAGCTCTCTAGTGGGTAATATGGTACTATGAGCTCTCTAGTGGGGTAATATGGTACTATGAGCTCTCTAGTGGGATAATATGGTACTATGAGCTCCTAAAGATATGATGGTGCATCACCAGTTAAGGCTTTATATACACAGTATACAGTATATATCAACACAGTACAGAACACAGCTCTGTCCATTATTTAAGGTGTTATTCACATATTTCTGAATGTGTGAATGTATAATTGTCAATACTAAATATATATGTATATATATATATATATATATATATATATATATATATATATATATATATATACATATATATATATGGATTCACACATACAGTATATATATGTAATATTATTATTCATCGATATGTTACATATATCTTAAAGGATACACAGTGTTATGATACTTTAATGGTTTATATAATTAATATGTGGCTGCTTCAGTTCAATATGTCACTTTAAGGCAAAAAGAAAGCTGTACTTTATGTTTATGGGGAATAAACAATAATAAGCTCCTGACTCCAGTTGGATGTTTTTTTATAATTGTGGAGGTGTCGGTACTTTTCCAGAAACTCAGTCTGATGTAACCAGAAGACGAACCTGTTTCTGAGCCGCTGAGCTATTTGTCTCTTTGTGGTTCGGCTGCGTCAGAGAGCCGACGGGTGTTTCCACCGAGCGACAGCTGTCTGAACGCCCAAACAGTCACACGCCTCCAGGCACAGAACACGTCCGTGTGCTCACTGACTCAGGAAAGAGTTTCTGAATGCATCAAAATACTAACTGGGTTTAAGTAAATCCTTTTTACTCTATCTCTAAGAGTCCTCCAGAGGAAACTCATCTCCTTACTCTATCTCTAAGACTGAGCCTAGAGGAATACGAACACAGCTCCTACTGCAGTACAGAGACTAGATGGCCCGTGCCAACGGGTCCGCACCCCATACTCCCGCAGCACCCCCCACAAGAACCCCAGAGGCACGTCCGCTAGCTCGACTATGCTGCCGGAGATCGGCTCGACAAGGCCCCCCGCCTGGCCCGCCCCCCGGTCTGCATAGCACCCGACCCCGGTGCTTCTCCCTGCGGGTGGGGAGTCCACAGGGTGGCGGCTCCATGGTGTTTCTTCGGGCCGAGCCCGACCGGGCCCCATGACCTCCAGACGCTTGCCGACGACTGTGGCTCCGGGAGGGAGACCCGGTTTCCCTGGAGACCTGTTTGCCTTGGGAGACCCGGCCAGGGGCTGATGCCTCGGACTACATAGACCCAGGATCACTGGGCCACTCCTCCACCACATAAAGGTGGAGATATGCGGAGGATTATTCAAATGAAGCAAATAAACACTTCACACAAATAAATGGAACCGTGACTTTAATTACTATTTTTACTTTAACTTTAACCAACGTTAGAATAATAATAATCATATTACTCATATTAGCGCAGTTAATAATGATAATAATAATGACGATGATTACATCATCATCATCATCTTCTTCATTCATACGGCACTTTTCAAAGCAAAGTTAAAGTTATTTAATTAAGTGTTTAAAACAGGAACAAAATCATTTGAGGACTGCAACAAAAAACAACAAATATATATTTATTTTTTAAACTAAATGATATAAACAAAATAAGAGCTCCTCTATGAACCTTAAGGAGGAGTTTGAGAGGCTCAGTGATCTGTGACGTCGGCCTCAGGAGGATCTGATGTCTGTCAACAGGCTGCAGGTAGAAGTACGTGTTCGTTGTACATATGCATAGCTGCTAAGGGAGGAAATACTCCAGAAAGCAGTAGTAGTACTCGCACTAGTACTGCTGGAGTACCTGGAGCAGCAACCAGAGCTTTGTTCTCTGCAGGAGAGCCGACAGGTTCTGACTCAGTAAATAAAACTTTCACATCATTTCACTCCGACTATGAAAGGACATGTTGTGATGAACACATGAATACATCGTCTTTGTCTCTTTATGTTGTGAATACGTGGTGAGTCATGCAGCCTTCTTTAAATTCTTCTTTAGGGAGGTTACACACAAACACACACACACACACACACACACACACACACACACACACACACACACACACACACACACACACACACACACCTGTGAAACTGGTCCACCCTGAAGTCACACCTGATTCTTGAACAGGGCGAGACCAGAGACCCACCTGGCTCCATAAGCTCCGCCCCTTCATAAGCCCCGCCCCCCATCCTTATATACACGGGCCACTCGCTGCAGGCTCAGACCTCATCACCTGCAGACATCAACATGGAAGACATCCCGAAGTTGATTGGAGCTAAAGTCGGTGAGTATCATGAGAGGAATGATGACGTTTGACTTTTAAAGAAAGTTTGACTTTGTAAACGAGTTTAAACCAGAAAGCGTTAGAGTAGAACGTTAGATAATAATAATCATAATTATAATAATCATACTAATCACAATCATAAATAATGAGGGGGGAAAGTGCAGAATATATGGATTATTATGTGTAACACTAGTGTTATCTATTCAAAATGATTAGAATTGAGATAGAAAGTGTTCGTTCAAGTGAAATATATAGTTTGGTCAAATTCAAATAGCATTCAAATGGCCCCATTGAGTCCTCACCTGAATGTTCTCTGTTCTAAACCCTCTCTAACTTTGTTCTGCTTCACTTTATCAAAGTCAACCTTTGCAGAGAGAATGTTCACATATTGAGCTATGATTTGGGTTAGAGAATGTTCACATATTGAGCTATGATTTGGGTTAGAGAATGTTCACATATTGAGTTATGATTTGGGTTAGAGAATGTTCACATATTGAGTTATGATTTGGGTTAGAGAATGTTCACATATTGAGCTATGATTTGGGTTAGAGAATGTTCACATATTGAGTTATGATTTGGGTTAGAGAATGTTCACATATTGAGCTATGATTTGGGTTAGAGAATGTTCACAAATTGAGTTATGATTTGGGTTAGAGAATGTTCACATATTGAGTTATGATTTGGGTTAGAGAATGTTCACATATTGAGCTATGATTTGGGTTAGAGAATGTTCACATATTGAGTTATGATTTGGGTTAGAGAATGTTCACATATTGAGTTATGATTTGGGTTAGAGTTGGACCTTACAGCTGCATTATTTCAAAGGAATAATTATCCTGAAAGTGCTTTTTTTATAGGCGGTGTCATCTTCATTTACTCTTAACCAGTAACATATAGACTGATATTTACACATCTGAACAACATCTCACATGTGTACCTTTTGTTATAACACCAACATGTTTCAAACAGCCCTGGTGGTTGCAGAGATACAGCCTTTTAGTTTGGGATGACATTTTCGAGCAGAGGCCTAAAAATAGGTAGGTTTTTAAAAGTTAAAAAGGCCAAACGAGGACTTTCCCTCCTCTTGTTTATGGGATGTCTTATCCTCTGGAGTCTCCTCCACTATTACATAACATACACTCAGTGAATCTACTTCATTCATTCACCTCAAATATTTGGGATCCGAACCCATCTGCTGCAGGCAGGACCCGGTTCCACCTGAATGTGGTGCTGGAGAACCTAACAGTGTTTGTCTTTGCAGAGGAGTTGGCAGAGGATGGCCTAGCAAAGTTAACGGGTGGGAAGAAGGAGGAGAAGAAAGGTGGGATCTTCTCCATGCTCGGTGGAGGAGGCGATGGCGAAGGCGAAGGCGAAGGTGGCGAGAAGAAGAAGGAGGAAGGAGGTGAGTCCTTCGTCCGGGGGATTTGATAAGTGATTGGATTTGAGTTCAATTTTGATGAAACCGCGAGCCGTTCAGTCAGTTCAGTGTCTTCACCTACCCACAATGCAGCGCGGGAAGACCTGCCTCTGGCTCTGATGCTCAGGCGGCTCTCATCCAGCATCCGTAGCAAAAAGCAAAAAATAGATTTCTCACAAAATCATTTCACGTTATCCTGAGAGATCTAAGATGAGGAAGACATCGGCCCGTCTTTTTATTAGATGAAATAACTTCTTTGTCGTTATCGGGAAGGGGTTATGGGGGGTTACTTACTGCCGTTAGCGGTTAGCTTGCTAGCTACAGCAGTTCCCCCTCACTGAGCCTCGAGACCAAACCTTCAGATTTAACTGCAGAACTTCCCGTGTGACGAGACCTTTGAGACTTCATGGACATGCAGCAGCTCCTCTTGGCTAACGAGAGTCATGCTAACAGCGCCGTGAGGCAGCACAGCATGCTACGAGCTACATGCTAACATGGGCCTAGCATCCAGAACGCCTTTAGCTCTGCAGGTACATCCACATGTGGCCTGCTGATGGTTCAGGATGGAAAGTCAGAGGTCAGTAAAGCTGAACCCTGTCTCACCACATCGTAGTCGTGGAGGTGTGTACGTCTGTGTAGCGGCGTTCCGTCAGCGTTGTTCTTGTTCAGCCGCTAAAGAGCTGCAGACACAGTGAGTTCCTTTTCTTACAGGAATGACAGGAGATCGTTTACTTCTTTTCCATTGGTCTTTATTTTATGCAGCAAAAACGTGAACTAAATACACAAATACTAAACTCTATCACGATGATCGGGTAGAAAGACTGTGTCCTCACGCCTCATGCAGCTCTTTGCTTTGCTGCCGGCATGACCTCAGTAAATCACCTAGACTCAGGGAGCGTCATCATTAACATAAACATCTTTCAATATATTTTACTAATCATAGTTCCTGCACCGTGAGCACAATTCATAATATTAAATTATTAACATTCCTGAAATTCTAATTGACCAATAATACACTTGTGGCTCTTACAGTCTGGATAATAATATTACGTTACTGTTAATAACATGCAGTGTCAATCTGATCTTCTGGGTCCACGTTGGCTGTTTGTGGTATTTTTTATATTCTCTTGTCTTTCTCTCACTTTTGTCTCAGGGTCCGATTTGATGGGCACCATGGGCAATATGGCCAAAGGGCTGTTTTAATAGAGACCCTGCAGACCAGATCCTGGATCCGCTCCAGTCCATCACAAGAATCAATGCTTTCAATGTGTACTCATGATTTGAAAATGAAATATTTAAAAGGACAATAAAGCTCTTAAACTAAAAGTTACCAGTTGGTGATGTTGGAGTTTTCTTTACTGGTTTCACACCATGAGAAGGCACTGACTGCTCTGTTGAAACTTTACTAAAGCGAGTTATTATAAGGAAACATGAATAAATATCTGGTCATGAATCAAAGCAGATGATCAAACCTGATCAATATGTACGTATAAACCCTGATCAATACGATCAATATGAACGTATAAACCCTGATCAATATGAACGTATAAACCCTGATCAATGTGATCAATATGAACGTATGAACCCTGATCAATATGAACGTATAAACCCTGATCAATATGAACGTATAAACCCTGATCAATATGAACGTATAAACCCTGATCAATATGATCAATATGAACGTATGAACCCTGATCAATATGAACGTATAAACCCTGATCAATATGATCAATATGAACGTATAAACCCTGATCAATACGATCAATATGAACATATAAACCCTGATCAATATGAACGTATAAACCCTGATCAATATGAACGTATAAACCCTGATCAATATGAACGTATAAACCCTGATCAAAATGAACGTATAAACCCTGATCAAAATGAACGTATAAACCCTGATCAATATGATCAATATGAACGTATAAACCCTGATCAATATGATCAATATGAACGTATAAACCCTGATCAATATGAACGTATAAACCCTGATCAATATGAACGTATAAACCCTGATCAAAATGAACGTATAAACCCTGATCAATATGATCAATATGAACGTATAAACCCTGATCAATATGATCAATATGAACGTATGAACCCTGATCAATATGAACGTATAAACCCTGATCAATATGATCAATATGAACGTATGAACCCTGATCAATATGAACATATAAACCCTGATCAATATGAACGTATGAACCCTGATCAATATGAACGTATAAACCCTAATCAATATGAACGTATAAACCCTGATCAAAATGAACGTATAAACCCTGATCAATATGATCAATATGAACGTATAAACCCTGATCAATATGATCAATATGAACGTATAAACCCTGATCAATATGAACGTATAAACCCTGATCAATATGAACGTATAAACCCTGATCAATACGATCAATATGAATGTATAAGCCTCGTGGACAGGAAGTCCTCAAAGTGATCCACACAGAGAACTCGGTGAGGAAGATCATGTGACGTGACAGAAAGCTCCTGAGGGAACCTCGTGATGTCACTCAGGAATGCATGCAGTTTGTTTTGTTTCAAATCTCCCAGCATCCTTTGCTCCTGTGTCAGAGAACAGAGGTTTGTTTTGGTGCAGGTGTCTTGTGAGGTCAGACGCACGTGGAGGCGTGGCCTGGTGGGCGTGGCCTGGTGGGCGTGGCCTGGTGGGCGTGGCCTGTCAAACACGTGGCTCACCTGAGGCTCAACAGGAGCAGCAGCTTGTTCAAGCAGAACGTACTAATAAAACAAGTTCATGGACTCATTGCTTCTTTTAATGTGAATATCAGCATTACATGAATAATAATTAAATCTGATTGAGCGGAAAATTATTTAAACTTTATGTTTAAAGATTATGCAAATAAAACAAATAAGCAATTAAACACAAACCGTGACTTTAATTACTATTTTTACTTTAACCAGAGTTATAATAATAATCATATTAATCCTAATAATGCAGTCAATAATGATGATAAATAACAACGATGATTACATCATCATCATCATCATCATCTTCCTCTTCATTCATTCATACAGCCCTTTTCAAAGCAAAGTTAAGTTAAAGTTAAGTTATTTAATTAAGTGTTTAAAACAGGAACAAAATCATTTGAGGACTGCAACAAAAAACAACAAATATATATTTATTTTTTAAACTAAATGATATAAACAAAATAAGAGCTCCTCTATGAACCTTAAGGAGGAGTTTGAGAGGCTCAGTGATCTGTGACGTCGGCCTCAGGAGGATCTGATGTCTGTCAACAGGCTGCAGGTAGAAGTACGTGTTCGTTGTACATATGCATAGCTGCTAAGGGAGGAAATACTCCAGAAAGCAGTAGTAGTACTCGCACTAGTACTGCTGGAGTACCTGGAGCAGCAACCAGAGCTTTGTTCTCTGCAGGAGAGCCGACAGGTTCTGACTCAGTAAATAAAACTTTCACATCATTTCACTCCGACTATGAAAGGACATGTTGTGATGAACACATGAATACATCGTCTTTGTCTCTTTATGTTGTGAATACGTGGTGAGTCATGCAGCCTTCTTTAAATTCTTCTTTAGGGAGGTTACACACAAACACACACACACACACACACACACACACACACACACACACACACACACACACACACACACACACACACACACACACACACACCTGTCCAGACTGGTCCACCCTAAAGTCACACCTGATTCCTGAACAGGGCGAGACCAGAGACCCACCTGCCTTCATAAGCCCCGCCCCTCCATAAGCCCCGCCCCCCATCCCTATATACAGGACTCTCTGGCGGCTCAGACCTCATCACCTGCAGACATGGACTTCTTAAAGGACGTCCTAGGAGGTGAGTTTCATCATCAGAACGATGACTTTCGACTTTTAGAGAGGAAGTTTGACTTTGTTTCTTAAACCAGAAAGCAGCCATTGATTATGAAGCGTATCTTTTAGAATGTTAAATAATCATAATAATAATAATAATAATAAAGAATAGTGAGGGGGCAACGTGCAGAATATATGGATTATTATGTGGAACACTAGTGTTTCCTATTCAAAATTATTATGATTGAGGTAGAAAGTGTTCGTTCTTCATCCCAGAGTTCATGATCTGAGCAGCTTTGTTTATGGGATGTCTTATCCTCTGGAGTCTCCTCCACTATTACACTGTAACAGGCTTGGCCCTGACCTGGTCAGAACCTAGGGGAGCGCCTACTCCTTACGCCAGCCGCGTAAGGAGGCCCGCTGTAGAACCCTGAGGTTTCCCTCTCAGTTTGCTTTCGATTACAATTTATAGAGACAATGACGGATGTTAAAACCCCATTCGTTCGGTTTTCCCCCGTGGACTACCTGTACTATTGAGCCACGTCTCCACTGAACTGTTTCCTCTAACAGGAAAGGAAGATGAACCGTTTTACACACAGTGCAACCCAAACGATTACTTACATTTGTCTGGATCTGGAAACGAGGCGGGATCGTGCTGGATTGTGTTCCCTGGTCAACGGCCTCGGCCCGGTGTTACCTTCTTCGTCTCGAAAAACCTGGAAGTTATCTTATTCCATTAAACGGGAGTCCCCATTGAGTATAGTTCTTCACTCTTATTTTAGTGTATAGATTTTATTTCAACAAGAGTTATTATACACACAGTACCATAACTGAGTCTTTTTCTTAACTTGGAGGTTTTCCCCTCAGTAGCTTAGAGTCATTTCACCAGTATTATATGTTCAAAAAGCTACTAGAGTAAAAGTCACATTGTAATTCATCAACCGCTTCTTTTTTGTCTTGTAGGAATTCCCCTCAGCGCTTTGAAGCAGTTACCAGTAATTACAAATATGGGAACATCTCGTTTTGATTTCTCAAACTGAGTGGTTCAGTCTCTGGGACAGAGCCCAAGAGGAACTAAAGAGTGCCCAGTTCATCACAGTATATATAGGCAAGTGTGTAGAGGGATCCCTTATCGATACACAGTGGGAGTGACTGAGTAGCAGGTGCGTGTGACTACAACATGCTTTGACCTCTGTCACACGCTCAACAGTGTTTGTAGTTACTGCTTCAGAACAACTTCAAGACAAGTGTCAGACAGACACTTATGTATCCTTGAAACATTTAGTGGGACTAACTGGCGCCTTGCGAGCAGATTTGACAGGTGGGACCTGCCGATGCTGTCTGGGGGTCACGGGGTCATGTTTAGCTGAACAGGTGTCACACAGATTACGTGTATTTGAGACATTGTGATTAATCGGTGTCTGTTATTCAACATCCCCTGAACCTGATCACACGTTCAACAGTGTTTGTGGCCACAGCTACAAGAATACAGATTTAAAGATTTTTAGATAATTTCACTCAAAACAATTTAGCATAATGCAGCGTGATAAAAAGACTATTTCACTCAAAACAATTTAGTTATAATGCATCGTTATATTGCACAAAGAGAAAATGAAAAGAAAAGAGAAATAACTCGTATTTTGCATAACCCAATCCTCAACAACATAACACACTCAGTGAATCTACCTCATTCATTCACCTCAAATATTTGGGATCCGAACCCATCTGCTGCAGGCAGGAACCGGTTCCACCTGAACGTGGTGCTGGAGAACCTAACAGTGTTTGTCTCTGCAGGGGACAAGGACAAGGAGGATGAGGAGGAGAAGAAAGGCTTCGGCTTCGGAGACTTCCTCTCATTGGCTGGAGGAGGAGGCGATGAGAAGAAGAAGAAGGAGGATGGAGGGTTCTCGTCAATGGTCTCTGATGGTGTCTCAATGCTTGGTGGAGGAGGCGATGAGAAGGGGGGAATAGGTGAGTCTATCGGGCAATTTTGGTGAAACCGCGAGCCGGTCAATCAGTGCACTGTCTTCACCTACCCACAATGCAGCGCGGGAAGACCTGCCTCTGGCTCTGATGCTCAGGCGGCTCTCATCCAGCATCCACAGCAAAAAGCAAAAAATAGATTTCTCACATCATGAAGATCTTGGATGAGGAAGTACCTCAGCCCGAGAGATCACGTGACGAGGAACAACCAATCAGAGGAGAGGTTAAACATGTTAGTTCAGGACCACGTGGAGCTTTAACTTCCGTCTCACGGAATAATTTTACTTATATTTGACTCGCTTCGCGCTCGGCGCCCGAAGGCGTCCTGCCATCCGGTCCAGAGGTCGGCCGGTCCCAGAGACGCAGCAGTGGGGCTCCTGAAAAGAATGGGCTTTTCTTCAGAAAGCAAACCGCTGTTGGTTCTCCGTGTGAAACGAGGCACTTCTGTGTTTAGTTGAACCCAAACGAAGATCTTTTCCTCAACTGAACTGAGTGGTTTGGTCACCAAAACATAACTGAGTTATTTCCTGTGAAGACGGAAGTTTATTTTGTTGCTGGATGTTAGTAGAAAAACACACGAGAAACAAATACAACTGAATTTATTGTGCCGTTAGCGACATTGCTAAGCCAACGAGCTAACGGGTTTACTCACTGACCCTTCAGCTCATTATCAATAAATGTATATATCTTTCATCCCTGTCATTTTTATTCTTGTGTCTGTAAGCTGCTACTTCAACAACTAATTTCGCCTTGGGAATGAAGAAAGTATATATCATCCATCCATATGAAATTACTTTTTTTTATCGTTATCGGGGGGGTTACTTACTGCCGTTAGCGGTTAGCTTGCTAGCTACAGCAGTTCCCCCTCACTGAGCCTCGAGACCAAACCTTCAGATATAACTGCAGAACTTCCCGTGTGACGAGACCTTTGAGACTTCATGGACATGCAGCAGCTCCTCTTGGCTAACGAGAGTCATGCTAACAGCGCCGTGAGGCAGCACAGCATGCTACGAGCTACATGCTAACATGGGCCTAGCATCCAGAACGCCTTTAGCTCTGCAGGTACATCCACATGTGGCCTGCTGATGGTTCAGGATGGAAAGTCAGAGGTCAGTAAAGCTGAACCCTGTTTCACCACATCGTAGTCGTGGAGGTGTTTACGTCTGGATAATATAATATTACGTAACTGTTAATAACATGCAGTGTCAATCTGATCTTCTGGTCCATGTTGGCTGTTTGTGGTATTCTTTTTTTATTCCCTTGTCTTTCTCTCACCTTTGTCTCAGGGTCCGTGATCGACGGCATCAGCAACGTCAACACCATGAGCAAAATGAAAAAGGTGTTCAGCGCGGACGGCACGGACGAGGCGGTCAGCGAGGCCAAAAACCTCGACAAAAAGGACGTGGACAACTTGATCACGATGGCCAAGGACCTCGACAAGGACGACTTGGGAAAGGTGCTCAGCTTCCTGAAATAGAGACCCTGGAGACCAGATCCTGCAGACCAGATCCTGCAGACCAGATCCTGCAGACCAGATCCTGGATCCGCTCCAGTCCATCACAAGAATCAATGCTTTCAATATTTACTCATGATTTGAAAATTAAATCTTTAAAAGGACAATAAAGCTCTTAAACTAAAAGTTACCAGTTGGTGATGTTGGAGTTTTCTTTACTGGTTTCACACCATGAGAAGGCACTGACTGCTCTGTTGAAACTTTACTAAAGCGGGTTATTAAACATAATAAACATGAATAAATATCTAGTCATGAATCAAAGCAGCTGCCCTAGCTCACCTGATTGTATAGTATGATTGTAAAACGTACCGGTAGTGAGATGTGTTGTTGAGGTTATTGAGGTACATTATATATATATATATATATATATATATATATATATATATATATATATATATATATATATATATATATATATATATATATGTGTATATGTGTATATATATATGTGTATATGTGTATATATATATATATATATATATATATATATATATATATATATTACTGGTAGTGAGATGTGCTGTTGAGGTTATTGAGGTACATTATATATATATATATATATATATATATATATATATATATATATATATATATATATATATATATATATATATATATATATTACTGGTAGTGAGATGTGTTGTTGAGGTTATTGAGGAGTCATTTCTGTGTTGGTGATGCACTTGAGAGCAGCTACTGCAGGCGAGACCTTAAGACTGAGTGGATTGTCTACAGAACCATCTGTTGAACACAGATTCAGAGGCAAAAACATGTCAAATCATTAAATAGTCAAATAAACAGAAAGAAGAGAAGCAGCCGAACGCACTGATATGTTGTTCTTTTAAAATGTGTGTGTGTTAAACTGCACTGATTGGCTCATTTGAAGCACCTGTGTGTGTGTGGGTGTGTGTGTGTGTGTGTGTGTGTGTGTGTGTGTGTGTGTTTGTGTGTGTGTAAGTGTGGGTGTGGTTGTGTGTGTGTAGGTGTGTGTATATGTGTGTATATGTGTGTGTGTGTGTGTGTGTGTGTGTGTGTGTGTGTGTGTGTGTGTGTGTGTGTGTGTGTGTGTGTGTGTGGGTGTGTGTGTGCAAGTGTGGGTGTGGTTGTGTGTGTGTAGGTGTGTGTGTATATGTGTGTATATGTGTGTGTGTGTGTGTGTGTGTGTGTGTGTGCGTGTGTGTGGTTGTGTGTGTGTGCGTGTGTGTGTGTGTGGTTGTGTGTGTGTGTGTGTGTGTGTGTGTGTGTGTGTGTGTGTGCTGTAATTGTTTTTGGGGGAAACGGCCGGTCGAATCTCTTATAAAAGTCACAGCACCATCAGGCCACATGTTTTCATGTATTCTGACGCGTGTGCTGGCAACGCTGCGGGAGGAGACACTCGCCAAAGGTTTGTGGGACGTTGATCATGAATGTGAATATTAAGCCCGCAGGAGTTGAGACTTGTAGCAGCAAGCCACTCTGAAACCCCTTCCAGAGTATGCAGAGGCCTGCTCTGCCGGTGTGGTGATGCAGAGCCCAGACTGGGAAAGCCACTTACTGCGTGTGCAGAAGGTCCTGGACTCCCTCCGACAGGCAGGCTTGACCGCGAACCTCAAAAAGTGTACGCTGGCCTTCGGAGAGACCAACTACTTGGGGTACACCATAGGGCGGGGCCTTGTCAAACCCCAGGAGGCAAAACTTTGTGCCATCCAAGACTGGACAAGACCCTTGACAAAGAAGCAGGTGAGATCATTTTTGGGCCTTGCCAATTACTACCGACGCTTCATCCCGGATTTCTCGGTGATAGCGGCCCCTCTCACAGGACCGACCACCAAGAAACATCCCGTATGGTGACCTGGTCTCCATACGCGACCTGAAGAGGGCCTTGAAGAAGGCCTCCAGCCTTTTAACTTCTCTGTCGTTCACAGGCCGGGGCGGCGCCATGGCAACGCTGATGCCCTGTCCCACCGTGATGCTCCTGGGCCTCGTTCACCCTGCTGAGGACGTCAGGCCCGGGGAGAGGGATGGTGGCATCACAAGGGGACAGGTGGTGGAGGGACGCTACATCCCCACTGAGCCGCGCCCACACCACACAATGGCACTACATCTCCCAGAGTGCCTCACCTCCTATGGACTTTGTTTTTGATTTAAAAGGAACTGCCGGTGGAATGGATTAATAAACCTTTATTTTCATTTATACTGCACTGCCCCACCTTAGCCTGCCCTAGGGACAACCCGTGACATTACAATATATATATATATATATACATATATATATATATATATATATATATATATATATATATATATATATATATATATATATATATATATATATATATATATTCTAGTATATACATAGCACTTGAGTAAATGTACTGACATTCCAGCTCTGCTGATGAGTCAGCACTTTGTTCTCATTGAAACAGGACCAACAAGTACTACTGATACCGTGTACAAATACTGTTATGACTCAAAGCACTGCACTCAAAACTTTCTTTTATTACTGCCGTCAAAATAAAAGTACCAAGAGTAAAAGTACTCATTCTCATAAATCTTTGTGTTTTTTATGATTTAACATAATCTATAATAATACATCATCATTTATTACTTCATTAATAATCTGAATCTGGAAAGAAACTATTGAATTAATGAAGTTAAATGTACAATATTTCAATTAAAGTCAAGTAAAGTAGCTCTAGCTTGTACTAGAAGGGGAGTAAATGTACTTTAGTGAGGCTTCATTCTGACTCTGGATCAGCTGAAAGCAGAGCAGGAGGAACCGGAGGAACCGGAGGAACCGGAGGAACCGGTCTGCAGACACAAACCACCGGGGACTGGGAGGGACACCTGAGAGGGGCGTCGCCCGAAAGAGACGAGGCTTCAGTCTCACCTGCACCTGCATGAGGACACACTGAAGTCTCTCATCCCACCGAAAGACAGACAGACGGGCAGACAGGCAGGCAGACAGACAGACAGACAGACAGACAGACAGACAGACAGACAGACAGGCAGGCAGACAGACAGACAGACAGACAGACAGGCAGACAGACAGGCAGACAGACGGGAAGACATGGCTTCTAAATGGATTGCAGAAAAAATGGGTGAGTACAGAAAAGGTTGTTGGGTTTTATTCTTATTCATGATCGATACGAGTAAATCAAGTACAAATCCAGGTTCGCTGCAAATGTGTCAAAGTGTTGGATTGAAGTGATGAAGAGAGTGAAGGTGGAAGAAGCACCGGCTGCTCCAGTCACATGACCTTCTCAACGTGTTAGCACTCCTGTCACGTTAGCCTGAAGCGCCGACCCAAAGAGAACCAGAGTTATGACGGAAAATACATAAATAATGAGGCATATGTTTGCTAATCTGAAATGATGATCAGTACGTGGGGATTCATGGATATGACAAAGTGTTTCAGACTAAATATTTTACAGGAGTGGATCGTCTGGACCATTGCCAACGTAACAGGAGCGTTTTAGTCTGAATGTTATGGATCTGTTGGATTACTATACGGGGCTTCACAGGTCTGATATTGTTTGTTTGTTTGTTGTTGTCTGAACGAGGCGGTGATTGTTCTGCTGTTGTGATCGTATCTTGAAACCGTTCAATCAAATCACAAGAATCTGAGCTTTCCAACGAGATGTTGCATCAGTACCTACCTATAGACCTAAAGGTAGTACCTATATATCTATACACCTATATACCTAAAGGTAGCACCTATATATCTATACACCTATAGACCTAAAGGTAGTACCTATATATCTATACACCTATATACCTAAAGGTAGCACCTATATATCTATACACCTATAGACCTAAAGGTAGCACCTATATATCTATACACCTATAGACCTAAAGGTAGCACCTATATATCTATACACCTATAGACCTAAAGGTAGCACCTATATATCTATACACCTATACAACTAGAGGTAGTACCTATATATCTATACACGTATACATCTAAAGGTAGTACATATATATACACCTATACACATAGAGGTAGTACCTATAAATCTATACACATATACATCTAAAGGTAGTACATATATATACACCCATACATCTATAGGTAGTACCTATATATCTATACACCTAAAGGTAGTACCTATATATCTATACACCTATACACCTAGAGGTACTACCTCTAGGTGTATAGGTAGTATATATCTATACACCAATACACCTAGAGGACCTATGTATAGATAGTACCTCTACACCTATAGGTACTATCTATATGTGTAGAGGTACTACCTATATATATGTAGTACCTCTCCACCTATAGGTACTATCTATATGTGTAGAGGTACTACCTATGTATATGTAGTACCTCTCCACCTATAGGTACTATCTATATGTGTAGAGGTACTACCTATGTATATGTAGTACCTCTTCACCTATAGGCACTATCTATATGTGTAGAAGTACTACCTATGTAAGGTAGTACTTCTACACCAGTGGTCGCCAACCCTTCGATCTCGGAGACTTTCCCTGTCGCTCTCCAAAATAAAATAAAAGTAAATTCAGAAACACATTGGGCCTCAAACTCGAACATTGTGACACAAGACACAAGTGTCTTCTGAGATGTTTTCTTACGGACTTTAGACGACCAACGTCAGAAAAGATCTCTGCCTGATTCATGAACGCCAGAAAATGGGTTGTTTTTTCATAGAAAAGGTCTATGTAAGGTACTACCATAGATAGTACCTAGGTATAGAGGTACTACCTATGTATATGTACTACCTCTACACATATAGATCTTGTGTCACAATGTTCGAGTTTGAGGCCCAATGTGTTTCTGAATTTATTTTTATTTTATTTTGGAGAGCGACAGGGAAAGTCTCCGAGATCGAAGGGTTGGCGACCACTGGTGTAGAAGTACTACCTTACATAGGTAGTACTTCTACACATATAGATAGTACATATATGTGTAGAGGTACTATCTATGTATATGTAGTACCTCTACACATATAGATAGTACCTAGGTGTAGAGGTACAACCTATGTATATGTAGTACATCTACACCTATAGAGAGTACCTATTGGTGTAGAGGTACTACCTATGTAAGGTAGTACCTCTACACATATAGAGAGTACCTATAGGTGTAGAGGTACTACCTATGTAAGGTAGTACCTCTACACATATAGAGAGTACCTATAGGTGTAGAGGTACTACCTATGTAAGGTAGTACCTCTACACCTATAGAGAGTACCTATTGGTGTAGAGGTACTACCTATGTAAGGTAGTACCTCTACACATATAGAGAGTACCTATTGGTGTAGAGGTACTACCTATGTAAGGTAGTACCTCTACACCTATAGAGAGTACCTATTGGTGTAGAGGTACTACCTATGTAAGGTAGTACCTCTACACATATAGAGAGTACCTATAGGTGTAGAGGTACTACCTATGTAAGGTAGTACCTCTACACATATAGAGAGTACCTATAGGTGTAGAGGTACTACCTATGTAAGGTAGTACCTCTACACATATAGAGAGTACCTATAGGTGTAGAGGTACTACCTATGTAAGGTAGTACCTCTACATAGCAGCTGTGTTCATAACACAGGTTTATACTCAACACGGCCGTCAGAGTTTCAACAGGTTCATGAGTTGAAAACTCTGAGAAGTGTGTTTAACTTCTGGGAGAAACAGGTTATTGGAGCTTCAGGCAAATTCTATTATTTATTTTCATATATTTTGTCATCTTCGCCCTGTGAGGTAAACTCCACCCCTCTGGTGCTCAGGGTGGGCTAAATCAAACACTGGTGCTGTTTGTTCTGCAGGAGACATGGTGGAGGACGCAGTGAAGAAGGCTCTCGGGATGGACAACAAGGACGAGGACAAGGACGAGGACGAGGGAGGGATCTTCTCAAAGATCTTCAACAGAGACGACGACGACGACAAGAAGAAGAGGAAGAGCAGTGAGAAGGACGACGACGAAGGAGGAGGGATCTTCTCAAAGATCTTCAACAGAGACGACGACGACGACGACAAGAAAGAGAGGAAATCTGGGTTCTCCGGTCTCTTCAGTGAGCTGGAGGGAGCGGCGTCTGCAGGAGATACCGGGGGAGGAGAAGAAAGGGGAGGAGAAGAAAGGGGAGGAGCCAGCTCACAAACTATACAAGTAAATGACGGAGGTACGTAATGTTCACCGCCACCTGATCAATCACCAAAAGTAATATAACTTATGACCCATAAGTGCGACAAATAGTCCATAAAAGTAAACACATTTTTAAAAGAAATCCATAAAACAGTCCAAATAAAACTATCCCCTGCTGTTGTGTGAATATATAGTATAATATATATATATATATATATATATATATATATATATATGTGTATATATATAGTATTAATATATATATATATATATATATATATATATATATATATATATATATATACACAGCTAGTCGCTGCAGTCATGTATTAATATAGAAAAGGTCAACGACCATCTAAACTAATTCAACAGTAATTATTGTTTTGTGTTTATGTTTCAGATTTGTTTGATGACCTCATGGACGTGGCCCAAGAAACGGAGAGAAATAAATAAAACGACTTCCTGATATCTGAGAAAAACCTGGAAATGATGCCCTCAAAGACTGAAAATATATATATATATATATATATATGTTTGTGACTAACTTAAAGGGATAGTTCAACACGAGGGAGCTCAGATAAAACAATGAGTCCATATATATATATATATATATATATATATATATACATATTCATGAGCAGATACATATTAATGATGGAAGCTGAATGATGGCCAGACGAGAGATGGAGTTTCACTGGTTTTAACACAGATTTGAACAGATTTGTAACTCAAATCCAACGTTATGCTACAAACAGTGAACAACTGGATATTGATTGATATTCTTTGTGGTCATGAAAAACTAAAAACTGCACACCAATTACTTGAATAAGTAAATAAACATGTAAAGTGGACGTGTTTTTAATTGAGGGGATATAAAATAAAGAGTTTATGCCAAAAATGTCCTTAAAGCGGAGTGATTTATGAATAACATGATAATATAAATGTATGGCATGAGATATGAGAGGACAGTCGTAATGTTGTGCAACACACTGCTGTTGGTTCATGTCATTGGTTTGATTGTGTTGTTGTTTATTATCTGTGTTTAGCTGAAGGAGGTGAACTAGTTCTCACATTATTTAATTAAACAAAAGTAAAAAACAGCCTCATATTTTCTTAATAATATTAGTTTGTCTAAGATACTGAAACTTGAGATATCTATCCTGTGGATCCGTCACACATGGAGGTCCAGCAGAGTGAAGTCCTGGCGGAGGGGGACGCTGTTCTCGTCGCACAGGAAGTGGCTCCGGACGGTGATGACGAAGGTTTTTCTCGGGAGGGAGAGGAAGGCCTGGATCCTCTCTGCGGCCACCTGGATGTGCTTCACCTCCGAGCCTGGAGCTGAGAGACACACAGATATGAACGCTATGAACTCTGGGAACTCTACAGTCCTGACCAATCAGAATCCTCCTGGAGCATTGAGACGCCAACCACGCTCCACTGAGCTGTGACGGCCGACAGGAAGTCCCTCCCACCTGAGTTCCTGCTGAGTTTATCCGGTGGAGCCTCGAGGATCTTCTGCAGGTGAACCGGAGGAACCTGGACCCGCACCTGGGGGCGGCCCTGTCCACTCACTGTCAACACACCTGGCCTGACACACACAAACACACAAAGAGGACCAACATGATGTAGCAGTACCTGCAGCAGTACCTGTACCAGTACCTGCAGCAATACCTGCAGCAGTACCTGTAGCAGTACCTGTCGTAGTACCTGCAGCAGTACCTGCAGCAATACCTGCAGCAGTACCTGTAGCAGTACCTGTCGTAGTACCTGCAGCAGTACCTGCAGCAATACCTGCAGCAGTACCTGTAGTAGCGGCGTACGGCGGTGTGGGGCAGGCAGGGGTAACAGGGGTCGTAGATGCCGTTTGCGTCGGTATCGAGTTCGGCGGCGCAGCGACCGCAGCCGGTGTAGGTGATGTCACCGCTCAGCGCCGCCAGGATACCATCCAGAGGGGTAGAGCTGTCCAGGACCGGCTGAGGTGCATTCTGGGAAGGCGGAGAGTCCTCAAAGTGGAAGGCGGTGACCTGGACTCTGAGCTCCACGTCACCTGGTGGAGGACAACGCAAAACCTTGCTGTTATCGTCATGTTTGCAACGTTTTCATCATCAGCATTTTTATCTCAGTTTATTAATTTACTCTGGTTGGGTTTCTGAGAATTATAGTTTAGGTCCGCTACTTTTTAATCATACGTACGCTTTTACTTCCTTCTGGGGTACCTCAGGGTTCAAGTTTAGTTCCTCTACTTTTTTATCACAAGTACGCTTTTACTTGCTTCTGGTGAACCTTTTAAATCAGTCCAACCAAATCATCAGTTAGAAACGACGGGGGTCCTGAAGTCATTGCAGGTCACCTGACTGTACTTACAGCCTTTACAATGTTCTTAAGTTAGCCTGCACTCCTTAAAGCTCTCAAACTCACCGCTGTATTTCTGAGACAGCAGCGTGTCGAGGTCCAGCTCCAGACTGCTGTTTCCTGTTCGGACGGCCCGCGGTTGAAGGAAGTCCCGCGCCCGGCGGTTGGCAGGGTCCAGAGGCCGGACCAAGCTCCAGGGGGTGGAGTGCAGCTCGGTCAGGTCAGAGGTCAAACCCTCCCTCACAAGGAGGAACTGGAAGTCCCAGACAGCCGCTGAACAATACGGAGGATGACGTTTTTGTGTGATTCGGGTGAGTGTCTTCACACGTGTGCGTCTGTGTGTGTTTGTGTACCTCTGTCTCTGTTGAGGCGAGGCAGCCAGTCCACCGCGGCGCCCCACAGCAGCAGCGCCCCCTGCTGGCCGTGCGGCTGCTCCACAGTCACAACGGCCTGCAGCTGAACCGCTGACCTGAAGCGAGACTCCGCCTCACTCCGCCAAGCTAACAACAATCATGAATATCATCAAAACCAAAACGCCAAAATCTACCGATGTCTTTCACAGCATCGACCTGCTTCTTCAGGCTTCAGCTCCTGAATGAGGTCGTTTATCTAGAACTGGAACCCGCAAACATCCGGCTGACTTGCTGTTCTCTGACTTCTTCATGTCCTGACGTTCTCCACATAACAGGAAAGATATCGGTCCCAATATATTGATCGAAATGTAAACCATGTCTGCAGCGTTAGTCAGCACACAGACGGGACATTCCGTTACCCATAATGCTGCTGTGCACCTGGACGCGCTCACCTGTGCTGATGTGCGTGTGCGTGACACGCAGCAGAGCGTGGACCAGCGTGTTGACCCTCAGCGACCGCAGGGCGGCGTAGGGGAGGCGGCTCAGGTCCTGAGGAGGGCGGAGGTTCAAAGACACCAGCAGGGGGCGCCGCTCCCGAAGAAAGACACACAGAGCGCCGAGAGAGCGGGCGTCGACCCGCTGAGGAGCTGCAGAGAGAGAGAGAGGCGATTGGACCAGAGCCCCGGGGGAGGAAGGCCGCCGATAGGCCGCCGGTCGGGCTCGGCCGTACCTGGGGGCGCGGTGGAGGCCGTGATCCGGCCCAGGTTGAGCAGCTTGCTGCTGAAGGTGGACTGCAGCACCGTCTCCCCTCTCCACCGGTCTTCATTCACCTGCAGTCCTGATGGGACACCCAGAGGGAGGGGGGTGAGGCCGAGCACCTGACTGAGAGCTGGTAGGGAACTCTGCAGACAGGAAGCTGCTGCATGTCACATTCATACCGTATGTCAAATTCCCATACGGTAGGAATTTTTCATATAGCCGTAACGACTGTTGTATTCAGCAGGAAGCAACATTTATTGTTCTCCCTGCTGAGGACGCAGCGGCCTGAGCTACTTACTGTCCTGGTTTTAACTTTAGTCATGTTATAACTTTAGTCATGTTATAACTTTAGTCATGGTTATAAATTGGATGAATTAGAAACCCACACTCACGATGTCCTGTGGACAACATGGACGAAGTCTTCTGACGTCCCCCATCTGTCAGTCAATGAGGCCACGCCCCTTACTTATGTGCGCCATTAAGCTGTGATTTAATGTGGTGCGGTGGTTTATTAAACCTTCATCCAGTGTTGACGCTGCAGAGAACAAGTACCAGGCTGTGCTTTATATATCAATATTTATATATATATAGATATGTTTTTAGGTTGCCTCTTTTAAATAAAACAATTATTTTAACAAGTTTTGTTAGAGGGTATGTGTTGCTTGAGGTAACGAGACGCTGGAGTCCGACTCAGAAAGGAAGGTGTGTGTAAACATCCCTGAGTTCATCAGACCCTCAGAGGCTTCGTTCAGACTGCAGGCAAATACCATTCAAATCAGACCAAACCCATATTTGCAAGTCTACCCGATGATTAGGCTCTCTCACGAAACCACCAGGTCTACGTCAGGTCAACATCAGGTCTACATCCGATCTGTCAGGTCTACACCAGGTCATCAGGTCTATGACCCCTTCAGACCGCTTCAGACTTCAGACTGCTTCAGACCCACTTCATAACCCTTCTTACCCCTTCTTACCCCCTTCACACCCCTTCAGACCCGCTTCAGACCCGCTTCATACCCCTTCACACCCCTTCATACTCCTTCATACCTCTTCAGATCCCCTTCAGACCCCTTCAGACCCCCTTCATACCCTTTCAGACCCCTTCATACTCCTTCATACCTCTTCAGACCCCTTTGTACCGCTTCAGACCCCCTTCATACCCCTTTCACACCCCTTCATACTCCTTCATACCTCTTCAGACCCCCTTCATACCCCTTCAGACCCGCTTCATACCCCTTCACACCCCTTCATACTCCTTCATACCTCTTCAGACCCCCTTCAGACCCCTTCAGACTGCTTCATACCCGCATCAGAACCCTTCAGACCCCTTCAGACCCTCTTCAGCCCCGCTTCAGCCCACACCCTCTACATGTACGTACCTGTGATGAGCAGAACGTCTCCGGGGCTCACGGTCAACGCCCAAAACGCCGCCCGCCGCCACAGCACCACCTTCATCTCAGCAGCCGATTGGTCCGTCACCACGATGGACGCCAGAGGGACGGAGCTTCCTGCCGCCGGCCCGGACTTCACCTTCAGCCCAACAAATCAAACCCAGCAATGTGATGCAGTTTGTAGACTCACCGGCTGCTTTCACCGCGTTACTGTCAGAACTCTACGTCTACAAGCTGCAGGAAAAGGTCTGCACGTTCTATTATTCATAATTATGGTTATGACGTATCATAGCACTCACCTTCACCTCCTTCAGGTGACAGGGGTGAACCACCGCCACCAGAACCGAGTGCCGACCCCCCGGCTTGTCACACCGGATCAGAAGTGTGGTGGTACCCCGGAGCTCGGTGGCGGCGGCGGTAGCGGTGGTTGTGGTAGCGGTGGTGGTAGCAGTTGTGGTAGCACCGGATGTGGCAGACTCTTCGGTCCGGAGGTTTCCTGAGATCCTAGCTTTCTTGTAAACGGGGGGTTTGGAAGAAGAGTCTCGGGGGCTCCTGGCCTCCTGGGAGCAGAGCAGCCCGTCGGCGGTGGCCTCGACCACGACGCCCCCTTCCTGCGCCCTCGGGGCCGGGCCGGGTCGGCCGGAGAGCTCGGCGGAGGCCCCTGGTGACGGGCTCACAGGGCTGAAGAGCTCCGGCGTGCCGGAGGAGGCGGATGGAGGCGTTTGGGTGGGAGGGGTTTGAGGAGGCGGGGTTTTCTCAGGGCTGGTTGCTGATTGGACGCCACTCCTTCCTCTCAGGATTAACGCCTGACTCAGAGTCCAGCTGCTGAGGTACTGGGTCTGGGCGGACAGAGGAGGGCCGCCAGCTGACGGCTGGAGGTGTGGAGGTTCTGGTTCTGGTTGAGCTGCAGGGAAACAGCTGTCCAGATACTCACCGACCGAAGCCGAGCACTGATCTTCCTGAACGGCGTCGAGTTCACCGCCAGAAGACGCCTCTGTGGTCCAATCAGCTTTAGGGGCGGAGTCATCCCGGCGTGGATTAGCTTCTTTGTTCTCTCGGCCGGTTCCTTCCTCCGTCAGAAGGTTTCTGGCTTCGTCTGAAATAACAGCAAATTATTATTATTGGAGGTTTTTTTCCTTTATGTTGGAAAAAATATATTTTTTTCCTTGGATGTTCAGATTGAAGCCTGTTCATGTTCATGTTCAGTAAATATGAAGCTACAGTCAGCAGCTGGTTAGCTTAGCTTAGCATAAAGACTGGAAACAGAAGGGAAGAGCTAGCCGGGCTCCGTCCTTGAAGGAACAAAATCTACCGACCAGCTTGTTCAGAACCTTTGAGATCAAATGTGGAAATATTAATATTTATATAATAATATATATTCCTGCCGTCAGTCCAACTTACTGTGACATAAGTCAGAGGACAGCAGCACATTGGACTGTTGGGGTGGATTTGATTTATCTATACTTTCAAGGTTTTATACCAAATCAATGACATTCTGTTTATATATAAAAAATGTAAGTTAAAGAAATTTAAATTAAATCAGAAAAACAGCAAAAACTAAAACACACAAATTACTTAAATGGGAATAAATTGTTTATTCACAATTAGTAACATTTAAAAACACAAATACGATGTATAAAGATACAAACAAACATTTAAAATAATAAATACCAATAACAACGATGCACTTCAATGAATCGACTCCTCAGTCACTATAATAATCCAATAAACTGAGTCTGGGTCCCTGAACGCCTCACCTGCTGCCGGCCTCAGGCGTCCCCCCTGCCAGGTGAGCTCCAGGCGTCTCCAGCCCACAGGGGGGCGCTGCTCGGATCCTGAGCCGGATCCTGAGGGAGGAGCCCCCAGGAAGACGTGGACCGTCGGCCGCTCGCTCATGCTGAGGAGGAAAAGTACGGAAGATCAATGACGACAAAAGATGAGAAGACTCTCTTTCCTCTTTATTCCTTAACTTTGGTTAAGACTGTAATATTTGTCCTTTATTAACCAATAAACCCATAAATAACAGCAGTCAGATGGGACCACCTTTTAGAAAGAGGGTCACAATATTTAAGTTCACCGCCCTGATTATATGTAGTACAGTAATAAGTACTTTATGTACCTCTGAGATGTAGTACAGTATTAAGTACTTTATGTACCTCTGAGATGTAGTACAGTATAAAGTACTACATGTACCTCTGAGATGTAGTACAGTAATAAGTACTACATGCACCTCTGACTGTAGTACAGTAATAAGTACTACATGTACCTCTGACTGTAGTACAGTAATAAGTACTACATGCACCTCTGAGGTAAATGTACTTAGTTACTTCTCAACACTGAACTACAGTAAACGAGGACGTAGTATTTTATAACAGACTTTAAAAAAGTCACAATTCACTAGAAATTCACGAGGATTTTGATTATATTTCATAAGTTATTTCTTGCATATTTTCAAGATAATTTGGGGATAGTGTATTCATATTTGTTGAGATGCATATGTTTCGTATATACACAGTATGTGTGTATATGTATTGAGGATATAAGTTTATTTTAGTTTATTTTAGGAGGTCTCTGAGTTTAGACATTAAAAACCTCCTCATTACTCATGCGCACAATGATTTCTAATATGACTTTTTAATTTAGATTAAATAAAATCTCATTAGTTTTCTCTGGAACTTTGTTTTAATTAATGAATTGTAAAATTTCTAAAAACTTTATGTTTTTTTTTTTAATGCGCGCTCCCGAGACGGTGACAGGAACCCGGTTTATGTGTTACATGTGGTGGAAGTTCAATGCGGACCGTAAAAAGTATTTAATTTCAAAATAAGAGCACTGACTTCATTTCTTTTTTCTATATACATATATTTAAATGTGTTTAATCAGTTTATGTTAAATACCTTGTTTTAAATGACAAATGGTCACTTTAGAAATAAGTCAAAAGTTATTTTAAATTCTGCACTCAAGTTACATAATTTAACTATATGTTATCAAATGTGTTCTCTGACGTGTGCATTTATTTTGAATGCGGAAACCGGAAGTTTCATGTGTACTAAATCCAGCTAGCTTTCCGCTAGCTTAAACATCCCTAAAACTACGGGGGAAATGTCAAATAAGTTTAAAAAAGAACATATTCGAGATGTAATATATGATATCTTCACTTTCCACGCCTTTGTGTCTCATTCGCTTCCTGTCGCGTTTTAAACAGTTTAAGTGCCAACAAACGCGACTTTTCTTCTTCGAGGTTTATTATTACCGCATAAAAAGTTTCAAAACACAAATTCAACAAAAACAAACAAACTAAACTGAACTTAAAAAAAAAGAAAAAGTTCGTCACAGTTTAAACGGTCGCGCGCATGCGCAGCAGAAGGAGGCGGCGCGGAGGAGGAGCGCCGCCGCTCTGCCGCTCCGCCTGCCGCGCTACAAGTGTTCAAGTCCCGCGCAGCACTTCCTCCCTCCGACGGTGCCCCGGCTCAACTTGTTATAAAGCATTAAAATGTACCGGTACTTCGGAGAGACCCTCGCCCGGGGAGCGGGCCGCGTCCTGGGCTCGGGGGGCTCCGCCGCTCCCGCCGCGTCGCTGCTGCGGCACCGCGGCTACAGCCAGGCCGTGGACCGGGACGACGACCCGAACTTCTTCGCCATGGTGGAGGGCTTCTTCGACCGCGGCGCCGCCATGGTGGAGGACCAGCTGGTGGAGAGCCTGAAGACCCGCGAGAGCGCCGAGCAGAAGAGGAAGCGGGTCCGCGGCATCCTGCGGGTCATCAAGCCGTGCAACCACGTGCTGAGCGTCTGCTTCCCCATCCGGAAGGACTCCGGGGACTGGGAGGTGGTGGAGGGGTACCGGGCCCAGCACAGCCAGCACCGGACCCCCTGCAAGGGAGGTACACGTACACACACACACACACACACACACACACACACACACATATATATATATATATATATATATATATTATATATATATATATATATATATATATATATATTATATATTATATAGGGGTACTGGGCCCAGTACAGCCAGCACCTGACCTCCTGACCCTCACCTCCCCTGCAAGGGAGGTGAGGGTCTACATAATAAAAATATATATATATAGTTATTTACTCACTCACCATAAAAGTGTGTGTGTGTGTGTGTGTGTGTGTGTGTGTGTGTGTGTGTGTGTGTGTGTGTGTGTGTGTGTGTGTGTGTGTGTGTTACAGCTCTGTTACAGCTCTGTTCATGTTTAACGAGGTTTCCTCCCCGGGTAGGAATGCAGACAGTCCAGGTGTGTGTGTGTGTGTGTGTGTGTGTGTGTGTGTGTGTGTGTGTGTGTGTGTATTGAGTAATGTTTGTTCTGAGGTGAGTGTCCAGCAGGTGATTGGTTCAGCTCTCTGTTGTAGTTCAGTAGGGCTGCAACTAACGATTATTAAAAAAATGTTTTTATCAAAAAAGCGTTCATTTCCAACCCTTTATTCAAAAACAGAAGTGACAGTGCAAAACATCTTCAGAAAGCACAAACAGGTTGCTCCTTGAACATCCCTGAGCTGTTAATTAAAACAACAAAATGGACCAACACTAAAAACATACACATGTATGCTTTACATCTGCCAAATATGAGCCCTTTTTACTGTAATTGATCCCTCCAGAGGCTGCATTTACATACCCTGCTTTATCAATATGTATGAAATACTGGACAGAGGGAAGCTGTACTGCTCCATATAGAGCGTCCTCTTCCTTAAACTCGTTCATTCTGGGTCTCTTATGACCACGACGTCACGTTGTTGGCTAAGCCCAACTACGTGATTTGCTTCATTCTACTTTGAGTAAAAAAAAAAAAAAACCTTCACCAGATCCTCCGGTGTGCCGGTTTAACGTTAACGAGTGACTGAACTGAACCAGACCGGGGGGTGACGGCATGTTTCACCACGTTACGTTTTTTTACAAGCAAGACTGAACTGTAACGGAACATAACGTAACTTTAACGACAATACACAACCAAACACGTTAGCTAACGCGATAGCAAGCTGACTAGCTTCCATTAAAAACTAGTTTGAGGAACATGAAGACGCTGATTGGCCAAGACTCGTCTTGTCAAAGATCTTCTATTTTTGAGAAGATCACAACCTCAGCTTTTCTCGTGTCTCACTCCAATCTCAGAAACGCTGGCCGGCCAGTTGCTCTGCTCCGCTCTTTTTTTTCTTCTCCGCGACTTATTGCCCGGCGTAATAATCGCGCGACACAACGAATCGATAAGGAAATTCGTTGCCAACACTTTTGATAATCGATTTTTATCGAGTCGTTGTTGCAGCCCTATAGTTCAGTGTCTCTGGACTTCTTCCTTTCACCGGTTCTGGTCTGAGAGACTCCAATAATAATAATAAATAATACACTAATAATAATACACCAATAATACACTAATAATGCAATAATAAATAATACACTAATAATAAATAATACACAATAATACAATAATAAATAATACACTAATAATAAATAATACAATAATAATAAATAATACAATAATAATAAATAATACAATAATAATAATAATACACCAATAATAATATATAATACACCCATAATCTAGTCCAGGACCTGGTCCCTCTAGTCCTCCTGGTCCCCGTTTTCTCTTCGGGTCTCCAGAGAGTTTAGTTTGAAGGTCAGCCAAGGTCACGTTTCTGTGGGGATTTAAGGAGCTGAGCCGGACTAGAAAGACCTGAGACCTGGTCCAGGTCCTGGTATCCAGGTCTCCAGGTCCTGGTCTCCAGGTCTCAGGACTCCAGGTCCTGGTCTCCATGTCTCAGGACTCCAGGTCCTGGTCTTCAGGTCTCAGGACTCCTGGTCCTCAGGTCTCAGGACTCCAGGTCCTGGTCTCCATGTCTCAGGACTCCAGGTCCTGGTCTTCAGGTCTCAGGACTCCTGGTCCTCAGGTCTCAGGACTCCAGGTCCTGGTCTCCAGGTCTCAGGCCTCCAGGTCCTGGTCTCCAGGTCTCAGGCCTCCAGGTCCTGGTCTTCAGGTCTCAGGTCTCAGGACTCCAGGTCCTGGTCTCCAGGTCTCAGGCCTCCAGGTCCTGGTCTTCAGGTCTCAGGTCTCAGGACTCCAGGTCCTGGTCTCCAGGTCTTCAGGTCTTCAGGTCCAGGTCTCACTGATGTGTTTGTGTGTTTCAGGGATCCGTTACAGTAACGACGTCTCTGTAGACGAGGTGAAAGCTCTGGCTTCACTCATGACCTACAAGTGTGCTGTAGTAGGTGAGGAGACACACACACACACACACACACACACACACACCACGTGTGTGTGTGTGTGTGGTCTCATGGTACTCCGGTGTGTTCCAGATGTGCCGTTTGGTGGAGCCAAAGCCGGAGTGAAGATCAACCCCAGGAACTACTCTGTAAGTTTAAACTACTCAGTAAATCCGACCATTTTCTCGCTGCTCGTTTATAATAATTCTAATAATTTTGGGTCCAGATCAGATTTAATTGAACTTCCTGTCTTGAGTCTCGTTGTCTGGTTTCCTGTCGTATTTCACATCGCGTGCTCAATGTTCTGTTTTCTTCGTGAGACGTTCAGAAGTTAGCTTAGCATAAAGACTGTAAGCGGAGGGGACTGCTAGCATGGCTCTGTGATCGTACTGGTGTGCTGTGTCCAGGACAACGAGCTGGAGAAGATCACCAGGAGGTTCACCATCGAGCTCGCCAAGAAGGGCTTCATCGGTGAGGACACATGCCCACCGCTCACTTCATACATGCCAGAGCTGAATAATGAATAAAAGGTTGTTGTCATCATAATAATAATAATAATAATAATAATAATAATAATGTGTCTCTGCAGGACCTGGTATCGATGTTCCTGCTCCCGACATGAGCACCGGGGAGAGGGAGATGTCCTGGATCGCAGACACCTACGCCACCACGCTGGGCCACAACGTGAGTGAAGGGGCGGAGCCTAACGTGGGACCCACTGCAGGCTCCGCCCCCTTTAGAAGCCTACAGAAAGCCCCCGCTGGTGTTTTCATTCCCTCTCTGCAGGCTGCAGGCAGCGTTCCCAACAGGCTCCGCCCCCTTTAGAAGCCTACAGAAAGCCCCCGCTGGTGTTTTCATTCCCTCTCTGCCTCCTCTTCAGGACATCAACGCTCACGCCTGCGTCACCGGGAAGCCCATCAGCCAGGGCGGGATCCACGGCCGCATCTCCGCCACCGGCCGAGGGGTTTTCCACGGCATCGAGAACTTCATCAACGAGGCGGCCTACATGAGCCTGGTGGGCATGTGCCCCGGCTTCCAGGACAAGACCTTCGTCATCCAGGTAGAGCCTCTCACAGCTGTTATACATGTTTTGTACAACATATACATAACATATTATATAGTATGATACAGTGGCGGGCCGTGGATTTTCTACGTGTGCCTTCAGTGCCGTCTGAGTCATAGTCTCGATCAGCTGTTTATATAATATATCTATTATACATAATGTATGTATGTATGTATATATATATATATATATATATATATATATATATATATATATATATATATATATATATATATATATATATATATATATATATATATATATATATATATATTATACTCACCTAAAGGATTATTAGGAACATCTGTTCAATTCCTCATTAATGCAATTATCTAATCAACCAATCACATGGCAGTTGCTTCAATGCATTTAGGGGTGTGGTCCTGGTCAAGACAATCTCCTGAACTCCAAACTGAAAAATGTCAGAATGGGAAAGAAAGGTGATTTAAGCAATTTTGAGCGTGGCATGGTTGTTGGTGCCAGACGGGCCGGTCTGAGTATTTCACAATCTGCTCAGTTACTGGGATTTTCACGCACAACCATTTCTAGGGTTTACAAAGAATGGTGTGAAAAGGGAAACACATCCAGTATGCGGCAGTCCTGTGGGCGAAAATGCCTTGTTGATGCTAGAGGTCAGAGGAGAATGGGCCGACTGATTCAAGCTGATAGAAGAGCAACTTGTTACAACCGAGGTATGCAGCAAAGCATTTGTGGAGCCACAACACGCACAACCTTGAGGCGGACGGGCTCCAACAGCAGAAGACCCCACCGGGTACCACTCATCTCCACTACCAATAGGAACAAGAGGCTACAATTTGCAAGAGCTCACCACAATTGGACAGTTGAAGACTGGAAAAATGTTGCCTGGTCTGATGAGTCTCGATTTCTGTTGAGACATTCAGATGGTAGAGTCAGAATTTGGCGTAAACAGAATGAGAACATGGATCCATCATGCCTTGTTACCACTGTGCAGGCTGGTGGTGTAATGGTGTGGGGATGTTTTCTTGCCACACTTTAGGCCCCATAGTGCCAATTGGGCATGGTTTAAATGCCACGGCCTACCTGAGCATTGTTTCTGACCATGTCCATCCCTTTATGGCCACCATGTACCCATCCTCTGATGGCTACTTCCAGCAGGATAATGCACCATGTCACAAAGCTCCAATCATTTCTAATTGGTTTCTTGAACATGACAATGAGTTCACTGTACTAAAATGGCCCCACAGTCACCAGATCTCAACCCAATAGAGCATCTTTGGGATGTGGTGGAACGGGAGCTTCGTGCCCTGGATGTGCATCCCACAAATCTCCATCAACTGCAAGATGCTGTCCTATCAATATGGGCCAACATTTCTAAAGAATGCTTTCAGCACCTTGTTGAGTCAATGCCACGTAGAATTTAGGCAGTTCTGAAGGCGAAAGGGGGTCAAACACAGTATTAGTATGGTGTTCCTAATAATCCTTTAGGTGAGTGTATGTATATATCTCTCTCTCTCTCTCTCTCTCTCTCTCTCTCTCTCTCTCTCTCTCTCTCTATCTCTCTCTGGGTGGAATAGCCCATGCAGGGTTTATTGTGACCGGTTTACTGTGCCCTCTGTTGTGTCTGCAGGGTTTCGGTAACGTGGGTCTTCACACCATGCGTTACCTTCATCGTTCAGGGGCCAAGTGCGTCGGGATTGGAGAAATGGACGGAAGCATCTGGAACCCCAGCGGCATCAACCCTAAAGAGCTGGAGGACTACAAACTGGTCAGTACTGGTGATGCAGTAACACACAGGACTACAAACATGTCGGTACTGGTGATGCAGTAACACACAGGACTACAAACATGTCGGTACTGGTGATGCAGTAACACACGCAGTAGTAAAACCAAAGGACCAGTCCGCCACCTGCTGGACTCCCCGTGTTACTCCAGTGGAGTCTCATACAGACGGTTGCGTTGTCGGCTGTAATGATGATGTGAAGCAGCGTCTGTAACTCTGTACTCATCAACAACATCTCAACCCTCCTCCAGGAGCACGGGACCATCGTCGGGTTCCCGAACTCAACGCCGTACGAGGGAAGCATCCTGGAGGCCGACTGCGACATCCTGATCCCAGCGGCCAGCGAGAAGCAGCTGACCAAGAGCAACGCTCACAAGATCAAGGCCAAGGTGACGATCAATGCCTGATCACCTGGTCCATACCTGATCACCTGGTCCATACCTGATCACCTGGTCCATACCTGATCACCTGGTCCATACCTGATCACCTGGTCCATACCTGATCACCAGCTGTCCTCTCTCTGTCTGATTATAACGGAAAAATGTGAAAAGTCTTTATTTTGCTGTTTTTGACATCATGCATCAGGAGACTGACCTGGTGCCTGTGGTCCTGTTTTCCCATCATGCCTCAGTAAACTCACCTAGTGTCTGGTTCTCTCAGATCATCGCTGAAGGAGCGAACGGTCCGACGACGCCTGAAGCCGACCGCATCTTCCTGGAGAGAAACATCATGGTGATCCCGGTCAGTGGACTAGTTCTTCTTCTGCTGCCTCGCACCGACAGCGCTGCGCACGCGTCGCTAGCGCGAGTCGCTGGCGCGAGTCCGCTAGCGCGAGTCCGCTAGCGCGAGTCCGCTAGCGCGAGTCCGCTAGCGCAAGTCCGCTAGCGCAAGTCCGCTAGCGCGCGTTTACCAACTTTATTTTATATATACATACACACTCGCGCAATTAATTCCCAACGCTTTTGGTGTGAACGCAGCGTTAGGCGGAGTTCTCCTTCTGTTAAGGTGGAATGCACTTCTTAAGGTGGAATACACTTCTTGTATTCTGTTTACTCAACTAGGTTTCTCTCCTTCATGTCTCCTCTTCCTTATTCCCTTTCTTTGTTTCCTCTTTTCATTCCTCTACCTGTCTCCTTGTCTCCTCTCCTCTAGGACATGTACCTGAATGCTGGAGGTGTGACGGTGTCGTACTTCGAGTGGTTGAAGAATCTGAACCACGTCAGTTACGGTCGACTCACCTTCAAATACGAGCGGGACTCAAACTACCACCTGCTGAGTGAGTGATCTACCGATCGCTCTACCGATCGCTCGAGTGATCTATGGATCGTTCTAGTGATTGCTCTATTGGTCGACACAGAGAGGACGATGGAGCTTTGTTAGCCTTCCTCCCCCTCATCTTCCTCCCCCTCATCTTCCTGCCCCTCATCTTCCTCCCCCTCATCTTCCTGCCCCTCATCTTCCTCCCCCTCATCTTCCTCCCCCTCATCTTCCTGCCCCTCATCTTCCTGCCCCTCATCTTCCTCCCCCTCATCTTCCTCCCCCTCATCTTCCTCCCCCTCATCTTCCTGCCCCTCATCTTCCTCCCCCTCATCTTCCTGCCCCTCATCTTCCTCCCCTCTCTCTCTCAGTGTCTGTTCAGGAGAGTCTAGAGAGGAAGTTTGGTAAACATGGCGGTGCCATCCCCATCGTCCCCACCTCCGAGTTCCAGGCCAGAGTCGCTGTGAGTACTGGCATAGTAGTACTACCACTACTAGTAGTACTACTACTACCACGTTTTCTTCTGTGGTGTTCTTAACGTGTGTTTTGGTTTCAGGGAGCGTCTGAGAAGGACATCGTCCACTCAGGACTCGCCTTCACCATGGAGCGCTCTGCCAGGGTAACACACACACACATATACACACACACACACATATACACACACGAATACACACACACACGAATACACACACACACACGAATACACACACACATATACACATATACACACACACACATATACACACACACACACACATATACACACACACACACACATATACACACACACACACACATATACACACACGAATACACACATACACACACACACACGAATACACACACACCCACGAACACACACACATACACACACATAAATACACACATACACCCACGAACACACACATACACACACGAACACACACATACACACATATACACACACACACGAATACACACATACACACATACACGCATACACACATACACACACACACACATACATACATACATACACACACACACACACACACACACACACACACACACATTTACCCAGTGGAGGCCGTCAGGGCCTGTAAGTCTTCTCTGCTGACCTAAACAGAATCACAAAGTTATATCTATTTTATAATGTAATTGTTTTTCACTAATGCCCTACATGTATTATAATATGTTTCCCTATCAGCTTGTGTTCTCATGTCACAGCTCCTGTCTTCCTCTGTTGCTCTGCTTCAGGCCTCTGGCACGACTCGGCTTGGGAGCTGCTTAACGGCATCTCATCCAATCACATTTCACCTCTCTTTCTCTGTGGAAGAGTAGCCTGGTTAAAATACATGGAACAGCTTCTAGAGGGTCTGGACGTGTGATTGGTTACAGGGCCCACGTGACCATTAGCATGGCTGTGATTGGTTACAGGGCCCACGTGACCATTAGCATGGCTGTGATTGGTTACAGGGCCCACGTGACCATTAGCATGGCTGTGATTGGTTACAGGGCCCACGTGACCATTAGCATGGCTGTGATTGGTTACAGGGCCCACGTGACCATTAGCATGGCTGTGATTGGTCAGTGAACCTAGAACCTAGAACCTCAGGGTTTACTGATGACTCTTTCCCACAGAGGGTTACGGAGGTTATGTGCGTCTGTTGAGTGAAATGCTGGTTGTGTTACTGTTTTTTACATTTGCAGTCGTATTTAATCTCCTCCCTCCTCGTCTCCTTGTCTCCTTGTCTCCTCGTCTCCTCCTCCCTCTCATGCAGCAAATCATGCGAACAGCCAACAAGTATAATCTTGGTCTGGACCTTCGGACGGCGGCGTACGTCAACGCCATCGAGAAAGTCTTCCAGGTGTACAACGAGGCCGGGCTCACCTTCACATAGAGCTGTCTGTCTGCCCCTCTGTCTGTCCCTCTGTCTGCCCCTCTGTCTGCCCCTCTGTCTCTCTGTCTGCCCCTCTGTCTCTCTGTCTGTCTCTCTGTCTGTCTGTCTGTCTGCCCCTCTGTCTGCCCCTCTGTCTCTCTGTCTGCCCCTCTGTCTCTCTGTCTGTCCCTCTGTCTCTCTGTCTGTCTCTCTGTCTGTCTCTCTGTCCCTCTGCTGTCTGTCTGTCCCTCTGTCTCTCTGTCTGCCCCTCTGTCTGTCTGTCTGTCTGCCCCTCTGTCTGCCCCTCTGTCTCTCTGTCTGCCCCTCTGTCTCTCTGTCTGTCCCTCTGTCTCTCTGTCTGTCTCTCTGTCTGTCTCTCTGTCCCTCTGCTGTCTGTCCCTCTCTCTCTTTGCCTGTCTCTCTCTCTTCCTGTCTGTCCTCTTCCCCTCTGGAGGATTTCTTCAACACAAAGTTCAGCGTTTACAGTTTTCTGAATGAATCTCTGTGTTTCTCATTGTGTTCATCCCTTCTTCATCTTCTTCTTCATCTTCATCATCTCGTCTGTTTACCTTCTTCTTCCTCTTCCTCTGGTTCCTCAGCTTTATCCGTGTTGTTTAAGTGCTTCCTCCTAAATGAATATCCAACATATCTCAACGTATAAAAGCCTTAAAGCCTTAAAGCCTGCGACGCTGATGTCATCGATCAGCTGATTATTGATCCGGTTCATACTTTATTGATTTATCTTGTGAATAAATCGGTTTAAAGGCGTCCACATACTTCTGGCCACGAAGTGAGTCTTCATGTTCCTCGTTTCCTCTTCGCTTGGTGCGGTTTACGTCCTCAGGACTTCAGGGTCACGCAAAGGTCACGTTTACTATTCAAGGGTCTCGTTAACCCAGTGGTTCTCAAACTGTCTCTGTCACGCCCCACTTTGGAGTTAAATGTTCGCGCCCCACCAACATGGTAACAAAATGGTCCAACCTTTTGTGACTCCATCCGTGCTTTTTCAAATACAGGAATAAAGAAAATGTAAATCCCTTTCAAGTAAACCAGATCGCTCCATCAGACAAAAAGTAATGATGTGCAATCACTGTGTTAGAACAATACAAATAAAGTTCTATCTGTGCAAAAAATCACTAACATTTGGCAAAAAGATTCCCTATTGTCGCTGAAATAACCTGTTTTACACTGAATATATGTTCAAGATAATAACAATAAGGTTCAGCCTGTGAGACGGAATGAGGGAGATGAGCATCAGCTTGTCAGTGAGCTGCTTTCCTCTACACATCTTTATAAACAGGGTTGTAGATTCTATACGGCTCTCAATTAATGCTCAATGTTGAGCTGAGATCTGTTTTCTGTTTTGAGAGACAACAGCAGGAAAGACCTCAGATCTCATGGAGGCTTTTAGCAAAACAGCAAGAATCAGTGATGAGTAACCGGTTAACGTAACTAAACATCTACATGAAGTACAGCATGTATTTATTAATGACGGGTTATGTCTGTGTACTTTGTACTATGTAAAGTTATCATGTTCATGAGAGCTCGTCCTGAAACCACAAGGTACCGGTTCATCTCATAGTTTCATGTTGACGTGTCCTTGACGTGCCCTTGACGTGCCCTTGACGTGCCCTTGACGTGCCCTTGACGTGCCCTTGACGTGTCCTTGACGTGCCCTTGACGTGCCCTTGACGTGTCCTTGACGTGTCCTTGACGTGTCCTTGACGTGTCCTTGATAAGACATGAAGCCCCAGAGCTTCACTGCTCCTTCATGACTAAGGATGGGAAATAAAGACTGAGGGAATAATAAAAGATGTTTGTTTTTTTAAGAATCTGCATCTCCCCCCTGCGCCCCACCTGTAATGCCTCCGCGCCCCACTAGAGGGTCGCGCCCCACAGTTTGAGAACCACTGCGTTAATTGAAGGGCCTCGTTATTAAAGGTTTATTAAAGGGTCATGTTATTAAAGGGTCATGTTATTAAAGGGTCTCGTTTATTAACGGGTTTAACTTGATCCGTTATCTTCTCATGTTCATAAATGAAGACGCTTCAGAATCAAAGTTCAAAGAGAGAAACTGTTGCTCCAGGAAGTGAAAGGTGATTGTTTCACGTCCTCTTCGTCTCTTTTGGGGACAGCGATTGTTTACCATCGTCATCATCGGTTGATATCCAGGGGAACGCTTCAGGTCATAAATTAGATTGTTAACTTAAAGAGAATCGTAACCATAGTGACGAATGTCACGCTGTTACATTAGAAATATATATTTTATTTGAAAGCTTTACTTTGTATAATATTTAATATTCTCATCTGATGTCCCTGTGGAGTTGTTGTTGTTTACTGTCACGACAGGGATTATTTTGTCTCCGTCGGCTCTGAGAGAAAAACGCTTTGGATTCTGGGTAACGGAGTTTTGGGTCTTTTTGTTCAAATGTTACAGCAAAAATAAAGTTAAAAACATAAGTTCACATGTTAAAGTGTTTTCATTTATTATCGATCGAAAGTTTTGTTTTTGAAGTTGACAAGAATCATCAATTAAAACATATAAATATATATAATATATATATTATGTTTGTATATTTTGTATATATGTGTATATTTGATATATACATGTGTATCTATATTTTATAGATACGTGTGTGTGTGTATATATATGTGTGTGTGTGTGTGTGTGTGTGTGTGTGTGTATATATATATATATATATATATACACACACATCTATATTTTATAGATGTGTATAGACATATATGTGTGTGTATATACATATGTGTGTGTATATATATATATACACATATATGTGTGTATATTGTATAGATGTGTGTGTATATATATATATATATATATATATATATATATATATATATATATATATATATATATACACACATCTATAAAATATACACATCTAGAAAATATACAGATATATATACACATCTAGAAAATATATATATATATATATATATATATGTATGTGTATATTTTATACATGTATACATACTTATCATTGCTTTTTGTTTCTGAAACGTTGGAAGAACTACTGAAGTAAAAGTAAGTGAATATGTTTATTAATAATCTTTAATCTTCTCATCATTATGACTGAAGTATTCAAATTAATAAATCATGCTTTTCACGTATTTCATAATCATGACTAATAATGGGTATTTCTGTTTTCAGCAACATTTCATCCTTTAACTATTTTCTTGACGTCACTGATACTGTCCTTTTATTAAAGAGGATTTAAACAACTTTTATTAAACAATTTCACCAGTTTTAAACTTGCATATTCTTTTATGGTAATTCATAAATAATTAACAATATTGAATGTATAAATATCAGTATGTTCTTTTTATTTTATCTTCTAATTATACTCATAATTTAATGTAGTAAACTATTCATAACAATAATGGATAAGTAATGTTTGCGTAACGGTGGGCGTGGCCCTGTCGCGCGTCCACCAATCAGCGCGCTGTATTTGCCACGTGGCCCCGGAATTCCCCTCGAGCTCTGGGGCTTTCCGCTCTGACTGAGCTTCCGGTTGAGAGGGCTGCTTTACAAAATAAAAGCGCTTATTTACTGATCAAGACGACAGAACAAAACTGAAACCTTTTTAAAGACAAAAGTTAATATCAGACAAATAATAATTGTCCATAATATTTACTTAAATGTCGCCAAAATCTTTCTTTCTGCTTTTCTTTTTTCTTTTTGCATCCTGTCCAAATAAATTGTACTAATTAATCATAGCTTCATTATAAGGTTAGAAGTTAACATTCAAAAGGCTTAAATAAAGACACTAAATCTTGAAATTAATCAAAATTTAAAAAATTACTTTAAAAAACAGAATAAAAATGTTCATGTGTTTAGTTCAAAAATATACTTTTAATTTACAGCCACATATTTCATTGAAGTATGTTTCATTGTAAAAGTACAATAGGCAACAGCAATAAGAACTCAAAATGTCAGACTAAAACTATTTTTTTGAAAGTAGCTTAAATAGATGTAACATTATTTTGAAAAGCCGCAGCAGGAAGTGACCTCAGGTGTGCTGTTGTGACTTTTCCTCCTGTCTGAGTTCACCGTCTTCAGCCAGCGGACCGCGAGCTGCTGCAGGTAAACTCACCTTCACTCTGCCGCTGCGATAACTCATCATAACGGATCATAACCGATCACAACCGATCATAACTGATCATAACTGATCATAACTGATCCATAACCGATCACACCCGAGCATACCCGATGCAGACTCGTGGACGTCAGACGGAAACATCGCATCAACTCTTTCCGAGTTAAAGACCCTAAAGCAAAAAGAGTAAGTTTAGTCTCGATGTTAAAATATTGATCTCAAGTTTATTGATCAGCTGTTTATTGGCTCTTTATTCTGCTTCACTCTTTACTCGAGTTTATTGTGACGAAACAGCTGCAATCAGAAAGAAAAGATCAACACGACCTTTATTTATTGTATCATATATATATATATATATATATATATATATATATATATATATATATATATATATATATATATATATATATACTGGATTATGTTTAATGTTCATAATGTTTAATGTTCATAATGCTTAATGTTCATAATGTTTAATGTTCATAATGTTTAATGTTCATAATGCTTAATGTTCATAATGTTTAATGTTCATAATGTTTAATGTTCATAATGCTTAATGTTCATAATGCTTAATGTTCATAATGCTTAATGTTCATAATGTTTAATGTTCATAATGCTTAATGTTCATAATGCTTAATGTTCATAATGCTTAATGTTCATAATGTTTAATGTTTGGTTTGAGGAGGATCCCTTGTTCTCGTGTTCTGAGTCTTTAGTCCAGATGTTCTCTGAATGTTGAGACTACAGATGTGAATTAGTTGAAGCTATAATCTGGTACAGAGCATCACATGGTGACATGTTTTAACTTACATGGTCCCTTTTAAATACATACACACATATATATATATATATATATATATATATATATATATATATATATATATACATATATATATATATATATATACACATACACATACACATATATATATATATATATATATATATATATATATATACATACATACATATATATACATATATATACATATATATATATATATATGTATATATATATATATATATATATGTATATATATATATATAGCTAGCGTGATAGAAGCTAGTCAGCTTCTATCACATCAGCTAGCGTGTTTGGGTTGTGTGTTGTGTTAAAGTTACTTTATGTTCCGTTACAGTTCAGTCTTGTAAAACCATAACGTGATGAAACATGCCGTCACCCCGGTCTGGTTCAGTTCACCAGTCACTCTTAACGTTACACCGGCTCACCGGAGGATCTGATAAGGTTTTATTTACTGAAAGTAGAATGAATCAAACCACGTAGTGATTATCCAACAGCGTGACGTCGTGGTCATAAGAGACCCAGATATTGATCAGATGATGTGAAGGAAAGAGTTCCAGGAAGAGGACGCTCTATATGTAGAGCAGCTTGATGCTGAGATGAGGTGGAGCTGCACCTGCAGGTGGAGGTCAAACAGACGAGAGAAGAGCAGCACAGCTTCCTCTGTCCAGTGTTCATACATATTGATAAAGCAGTGTTTATACATATTGATGAAGCAGTGTTTATACATATTGATGAAGCAGTGTTTATACATATTGATAAAGCAGTGTTTATACATATTGATAAAGCAGTGTTTATACATATTGATGAAGCAGTGTTTATACATATTGATGAAGCAGTGTTTATACATATTGATAAAGCAGTGTTTATACATATTGATGAAGCAGTGTTTATACATATTGATAAAGCAGTGTTCATACATATTGATAAAGCAGTGTCCATACATATTGATAAAGCAGTGTTTATACATATTGATAAAGCAGTGTTTATACATATTGATAAAGCAGTGTTTATACATATTGATAAAGCAGTGTTCATACATATTGATAAAGCAGTGTTCATACATATTGATGAAGCAGTGTTCATACATATTGATAAAGCAGTGTCCATACATATTGATAAAGCAGTGTTTATACATATTGATAAAGCAGTGTTTATACATATTGATAAAGCAGTGTTTATACATATTGATAAAGCAGTGTTTATACATATTGATAAAGCAGTGTTTATACATATTGATAAAGCAGTGTTCATACATATTGATAAAGCAGTGTTTATACATATTGATGAAGCAGTGTTTATACATATTGATAAAGCAGTGTTCATACATATTGATAAAGCAGCCTCTGCTCCAAGGAGATCATTACAGTGAACATGGCTCACATTTGCAGATGTAAACATACATGTGTATGTTTTTAGTGTTAGTCCATTTTTAAATCGGCTTTACTTTTATTAGATTAGATTAAATATTCCTTTATTAATCCGGCAGTGGGGAACTTTGCAAATGTCTTTGTGCTAAGCTAGGCTAACATGTCCCCATCTGGAGTTCCTTTAACAGAAGCAGCTGTTTGTTGGTTCTGGAAATCGAGGATTGTCCCCAAATAATCACGAGGAGGACGAGTGGAAATTCCCACTGATGTGTTTAGATCTGACTTCATCACACACACACACACACACACACACACACACACACACACACACACACACACACACACACACACACACACACAGCAGTGATTAACTCCTGATTTGTGTCTGCAGGAAAATAAGGAAAACCCAGAAGAAGGAAGAACGGATCATCCTCCCCTTCATCATCCTCCCCTTCATCATCATCCCCTTCATCATCCTCCCCTTCATCATCCTCCCCTTCATCATCTTCCCCTTCATCATCCTCCCCTGCAGTGTGCTGAGTCATGGCGGGAGCTCTCAGGTGAGTTTCTCTGACAAACAGGTCAGATATTTTGGTTAAACTGTCTTGAAAAGTATTTCAGTGAACAGAAGTCACGTCTTGATAACGAGGTAGCCTAGCTAGCGGCACGAGGTAGCCTAGTTAGCGGCACGAGGTAGCCTAGTTAGCGGCACGAGGTAGCCTAGCTAGCGGCACGAGGTAGCCTAGTTAGCGGCACGAGGTAGCCTAGTTAGCGGCACGAGGTAGCCTAGCTAGCGGCACGAGGTAGCCTAGGTAGCGGCACGAGGTAGCCTAGCTAGCGGCACGAGGTAGCCTAGTTAGCGGCATGAGGTAGCCTAGTTAGCGGCACGAGGTAGCCTAGCTAGTGGCACGAGGTAGCCTAGGTAGCGGCACGAGGTAGCCTAGCTAGCGGCACGAGGTAGCCTAGGTAGCGGCACGAGGTAGCCTAGGTAGCCTTTCAACAGTAAAAATTCAAGTACTTCTCTAACATATGTTTCAACGATCTGAACTGTCCTTACTAGCTAGATTTCCGTTAGACATGCTGGCCCACTGACCAATCACACGTCCAGCATGCTAGCACGCTAGCATGTCAAACTAAAGATAACGTCTCGTGTACTTTAATCTAGAAGACCAGCTAGAAGCGCTCTGCTTCCACAGAGACGCAGAGGTGAAATCTGATTGGGTGAGAGCTCTCCTTAAAACAAGCTTCATGCGCTGCAGGCTGAAGCAGAGCAACAGAGGAAGACAGGAGCTGTAACATGAGAACATAATTATAATACATGTAGTGTATTTGTGAAAAACTATTAAATTATAAAATAGATATAACTTTGTGGTTCTGTATAGGCCAGCAGAGAAGACTTACAGGCCCTGACGGCCACCACTAGTATACATATATATATATATATATATATATATATATATATATATATATATATATATATATATATATATATATATATATATATATGTGTATATGTACATATACATTTTTGTAATATATATTCGTCTCCTTGGTGAATATATATAATATATATATATATATATATGTTCAGTAGGATGAAGCCTTGTTATGACAATATAACATTGAAAAAAGCAAAAGAAGAAGCAACATGACGGTTAGAGAACTCTCTTTGGAGGCGGAGCCGTTTCAAACATAAAGAGGTCAGAGGTCACGAAGGAAAACACAAACTTCCCCTCCGGGTTTCTCCCTCAATATACCTGCTGTGGTTCATGGTAATGAGGCCCTGGGGGGAGGCCTCTTTACCAAAGGCACCAAGGAGACGAAGCAGAGAGGAAGCAGAGAGGAAGCAAGGAGACGAAGCAGAGAGGAAGCAAGGAGACGAAGCAAGGAGACGAAGCAGAGAGGAAGCAAGGAGACGAAGCAGAGAGGAAGCAAGGAGACGAAGCAGAGAGGAAGCAGAGAGGAGGCAAGGAAACGAAGCAGAGACGAAGCAAGGAGACGAAGCAAGGAGACGAAGCAGAGAGGAAGCAAGGAGACGAAGCAGAGAGGAAGCAGAGAGGAAGCAAGGAAACGAAGCAGAGAGGAAGCAGAGATGAAGCAAGGAGACGCAGCAGAGAGGAAGCAGAGAGGAAATAAGGAGACGAAGCAGAGAGGAAGCAGAGAGGAAATAAGGAGACGAAGCAGAGAGGAAGCAGAGAGGAAATAAGGAGACGAAGCAGAGAGGAAGCAGAGAGGAAATAAGGAGACAAAGCAGAGAGGAAGCAGAGAGGAAATAAGGAGACGAAGCAGAGAGGAAGCAGAGAGGAAATAAGGAGACGAAGCAGAGAGGAAGCAAGGAGACGAAGCAGAGAGGAAGCAGAGAGGAAATAAGGAGACGAAGCAGAGAGGAAGTAAGGAGACGAAGCAGAGAGGAAGTAAGGAGACGAAGCACAGATACAATAATAATAATAATAGCATGTGACATAAGGTTGTTGTCTGAGTAAAGATGATTATTATAATATAAGGTTATTATTCATAACTGAGTCACATGGAGGTGAAGTTATGAATCTTCTTCTGGCTCGTTGTAAACAGCAGCAGTGACATCATCACCAGAAGCCACGCCCCCTCAGAGCTGGAATTCTGGGGGTTTTCCTCAACGGCCACTTCCAGGAAGTAGAGAGAGAGAGAGAGAGAGAGAGAGAGAGAGAGAGAGGGAGGGAGAGAGAGAGAGAGGGAGAGAGAGAGAGAGAGAGAGAGAGAGAGGGAGGGAGGGAGGGAGGGAGGGAGAGAGAGAGAGAGAGAGAGAGAGAGGGAGAGGGAGAGAGAGGGAGGGAGAGAGGGAGGGAGAGAGAGAGGGAGATAGAGATAGAGAGAGAGAGAGAGAGAGGGAGAGGGAGAGAGAGGGAGGGAGAGAGGGAGGGAGAGAGAGAGGGAGATAGAGATAGAGAGAGAGAGAGAGAGAGAGAGAGAGAGAGAGAGAGAGAGAGAGAGAGGGAGGGAGGGAGGGAGGGGGAGAGAGAGAGAGAGAGAGAGAGACCTTTGTGTGAAACTGCAGCAGATTCAATTCTTCCCTCGTTCAGTTTGTTTGTTTGTTTCTCTGCAGACGAGTGGCTTCCTGTTTCAACCCTTTCACATTAAAAGCCTCTAACTGTGTGTTTGTTCTGCAGGATGAGTGAAGCTCAGTTAAACGTCTACGACAACGACGTGAGTCCTTCTATATTTATTATATATTTATATCTATTTATATAATGTAGTAAACATACATGATATAGATATGTTTAAATATATATTTATATCATATATTTTAGTCATATTTTTATCATATATATTTAATAAAGTTATATAATAATAGAAACTTTATTCATGTATCCAGTTTGTTTTTTATTCTGGTTTTTAACGCGCTGGTTTTAGCTTTAGTATTATTATTATTATTATTATTATTATTATTGTTGTTATTTAAATCGTCAGATCATCAAGTATAAAGTAGCAGGAAATGTAAATACTCAAAGTACAAGTACATTAAAAGTGTAGTACTCTGAGAGACTCAAATATCTTTTGTAAAAACTTCTCTGAAGATTCAAAGCAGAACAAAAGTGTTGCTGAAACTCAAAGTTACCACACTTCTGAGTGACCCTGAACACACCTCAGGATCCACAAGGTGCAGATTAAAATGATGTATTTGTGAAGTTCCAGTTTGAACGTGAACTCAAACGTCTGACTCTCAAACGCGTCCATGAACTGTTTAACAACAAAAACACAACATACTGAAAGTCACCAGCAGGGGCGCTGCGAGCTCACAGGAGAGCAGGACTTAAGATGGACGCTCAGCACAAACAAAGAGAATAGCACAACGTGTTTAGCATAAACTGAAGGATCGACTAATGTAAATAATAATATAATATATAAATGTGTTCGAGGCTGACCGTGTGTCTCCTTCCAGCTGCAGATGAACTTGATGCCGTACGACTACATCCCTCCAGTGGACATAAAGACCGAGCCCTACATCCCTGAGACCGGTACGCAGACCGGTGTTCATGTCCCTCAGAGGACGCGCCTGCATCGTTAATTTACATCATGTCATGTGTTTTCATCCCGTCTGAGCAGTCAGTCCATGTTGTGTTTGTCCTTCTGAGCCTTCGTTCATCTCCAGACGGGCCTCTGGTGCCACAGAACAATTCAATTGTTCATGTTTATGACACTATTCCATTATGAATATGAACATAAACCATAAGTATGACTCGCAGGGACTCGAGAGGGACTTGGGAAAGCACCCAGAGTTTTGAAAATATGACATTTCATATTGAAAGCATGAAGCTCCACAGGATTACAGATCTGAATCCTTCCAGCTACTGAAGCCAATACAGTGAAATCCACTGAGAGCAACAAAGACAAACGGACTCACTTCTGTCTGAAATAGGAGTCATCAGCCTTGTTGGGACTCCAGCTTCCTCTCAGCCTGCAGCACACGGCCAGTGACGCAAGGAGCGTTCAGGGACCAGACAGGGAGTGGGAACTTTCAGTGTTGGCCGAGTTAGACGCGATCGCTCGAAAATCCTGAACTAAAATAATTATTAAAAATACTTAACTTCACTCAATCAAAGCGAAACTTCGAACATATACTCCTAACACATAGCGCTATATTATATAGTATAATTCAGCATTCATTAATGTAGTTACGATGTAAAAAACAACTTTTAGTTTATATATATATATATATATATATATATATATATATATATATATATATATATATATATATATATATAAACCATTCACAATTTTCACCATTTACTTGTCTGGGCCTAAAGAACCAATGAACTTCATCAAGGAAACGTTCTTTATTTTTCTGTGAAGCTTTTAGAATGTCTGCAGAAACGCAGTCTTTCAAGAAGCCTGGTTCTTACATCGTGTTTACACAGAACCGCTGCTGGTCCCTGAAAACACCATAAACCACAGTGATCCGTATTGAGTAACCCACTGCCAGCCTTCTAGAACAGAGGTGGGCAAACTACGGCCCGCGGGCCGGATCATTCATTTTAATCCGGCCCGCCGAGTATTATAATTATTATAACATTAAAAAAAAAAAAAAAGTTATAGTAAAGACCGCTGTAGCGCCTCTCTGCTCCCGACTTGATTTTCCCAAAGCACGATGACCACAACAGACCAGCGTTGATGTTTCTTCATGATTATTTACTGCACAGCCTCTTTGAGGCTTCTGGTGTGTTCTTCTGCAGCAGAAAGACCGCTGTAAGGCCTTCTGCTGCGCACACGGCTCTGCTGCAGAAGAACACACCAGAAGCCTAAAAGAGGCTGTGCAGTGAATAAGCATGAAGAAACATCAACGCTGGTCTGTTGTGGTCATCGTGCTTTGGGAAAGTCAAGTCGGGAGCAGAGAGGCGTTCCAGCAGTCTGTAGCGCCGTGCGGACCGCTGCCTGCCGAGTTCTGCTGGACGAGAGCGACACACAACACTTGCTGTGCTGCTGGTCCATTCCACCCCTCCCCCACTGATCCCACAGACAAGGCCACACTTTTTTATCTTTTTATTACCGTAATATACCGCAAACCACTGAAAAGCTCCACTTCTTAGCGGTCAGAATCCTTTTTAATTATGTCGTAAAGCGTTAACTTTAGAAGCATTACGGTAATATGAATCACTTTCTGTCGCCGGAGACAGGGTTTGTACTCCAACAGGTTTAGAGTTGTAAAATGAACTGACAGCTGCATGCAGAGTGTTTTTCCTCAGTATAACTAACATAACTAACCACATTCCACCCTGCGCGCTCATGTCATGTGACATATAGGGTTCTGTCTGCCAGCCTCCTGCAGTGATCCCTTCTGTCACAATGAGTGGACCCAAGAAGAGACAAGTCCACAGTGAGGGCAGAGTCTTTAATGAGTGGACTGCTCAGTATGTTTTCACCGAAGTACGATCAGAGGCAGAATGTCTTATTTGCCAAGAAACCATTGCAGTATTCAAAGAATACAATATTAGTTTCACTTTTCCACCAAGCATGCTAACTATGCTAGCCAACAGTCAACGACAGAACGGGCGGCTACTGCTAAGAGGTTGGCAGCCAATTTAAAGTCAGCAAAATATTTTTCTCCGCCAAACTGCTACACAAGAATCAAGCACCAAGGCAAGTTTTTTGCTAGCATTCAAATGAGCAAAAGCCAGCAAGCCTTTCTCTGAAGGAGAGTTTTTGAAAGAATGTATGGTAGAAACAGCAGGTCTCTTATGTCCAGAGAGCAAAAACTAATTTGAAAAATGGAGTTTATCACGCAGAACAGTGACTCGGCGTGTAGAACAAATGGATGAAGATTTAACCAGCGAGTTGAACAAAAAAGCTGAGTCATGTACGTTATATTCTCCCACCGCCCAGCACCCCCTGTGGCGGACCACAGGCTCCCCACCTTCCCTTTGGCTCCAGTGATCTGTTTTACCAGATACTCATACTCATGTGGTCTGCATTTGGGTCCTAAACATTGTCCTCCCGTGACAGGTTCACACAAACACTCTCCATCCATCTGATTCTGGCCCGGCCCGTCTGTCAAATTTTTTTATTCAATGTGGCCCCTGAGCCAAAAAGTTTGCCCACCCCTGATCTAGAACCTCTTAAAGACCTCAGGTCGTTCTAGAACCTCTTAAAGACTTCAGGTCGTTCTAGAACCACTTTAAGACCTCAGGTCGTTCTAGAACCTCTTAAAGACTTCAGGTCGTTCTAGAACCTCTTAAAGACTTCAGGTCTTTCTAGAACCTTCTAGAACCACTTTAAGACTTCAGGTCTTTCCAGAACCTGGAGGTCCTTTTTGAGTCTTTACTACAGAGAGACAGTGGAGACATTACAGATGACGTGAACCAGGAACAGTTCTCGGTGGCCTCTTAACCCCCATACCGTGGGGGTTCCCCGACACCTGGAACCTTGTCATTGATGTTCCGTCTTATTCATTCCTGGAGACGTTTGTGGAAAACACCCTCGTCCACGTTTTACCTCTAGAAGTCATTAACTGAACTTGTATTTGTGTTCCAGCTCACGGTCCTTACATTCAAATCATCGAGGAGCCAAAACAGGTGAGATCAACGTGTCACTTCCTGTCTGAGTCAACTACAGTAAAGCTTACAAATTACAGTAAAGCTTACAAATTACAGTAAAGCTGGGCGTTTATCTTCTCGTTTCTAAAGACAAAAACAGAACGCAAACGGAAAGTTTGGACATTTAAAGGAAACCTTTCTGGACTTTAAAGGAAGTCGTAGAGGATCAGTTTCTTTCCTACGGGGATCAACAATCCAATATTTATATGTATATAACAACTAGATCGTATATTTTCTATCAGTACATGGGTATGAGTGAGCACAATATACATAGAAATATGAAATAAATGTCCAGTGTATTTAATACACGTACAAATACAACACAATAAAGTACATTCAAGAGATAAAGGATCTCACTAGGTTTATGATATTAAAGCACAATAATATGTAGTTATCTAGTAATATACAGCGATATAAATAGTATAATGCATTGTAAATATATGAATACATTCATAATTGGGGACAAGCACTGCTGTCGTTGCTTCAGGAACCAGAAGCAGGAAACGGACTCTCAGGGATTCCCCCATCACTTCCTGTCATCCAGGGTTTTGCCAACGCTCGCTCAGCGTCATGTGACATAAGAGAAGAGGCGGCAGGAAGTCAGGGAGTTTCTGCAGAGAAGTCATGTGACACTGTATGCAAATGAGTCAAAAGAAGAAGCAGGTTTACGTAACCTGTGGAGGAACAAATACAATTAATAACAGACAAAACATATTATTCAGTGTGGCTGAGAACCAAGAACAGAAAGACACGTTCTTTGTCTTCTGCTGGGACCCTCAGAGACCTCAGAGACCTCAGGGACCCTCAGAGACCCTCAGAGACCCTCAGAGACCTCAGAGACCCTCAGAGACCTCAGGGACCCTCAGAGACCCTCAGAGACCTCAGGGACCCTCAGAGACCTCAGAGACCCTCAGAGACCTCAGGGACCCTCAGAGACCCTCAGAGACCTCAGGGACCCTCAGAGACCCTCAGAGACCTCAGAGACCCTCAGAGACCTCAGGGACCCTCAGAGACCCTCAGAGACCTCAGGGACCCTCAGAGACCCTCAGAGACCCTCAGAGACCTCAGGGACCTCAGAGACCTCAGGGACCCTCAGAGACCTCAGAGACCCTCAGAGACCTCAGGGACCCTCAGAGACCTCAGGGACCCTCAGAGACCCTCAGAGACCTCAGGAACCCTCAGAGACCCTCAGAGACCTCAGGGACCCTCAGAGACCCTCAGAGACCTCAGGGACCCTCAGAGACCTCAGAGACCCTCAGAGACCCTCAGAGACCTCAGGGACCCTCAGAGACCTCAGGGACCTTCAGAGACCCTCAGAGACCTCAGGGACCCTCAGAGACCCTCAGCTCCTTTAAATCCAGTAGACTTCTGTTTCCTTTAATTGAACCAGATTCAAGGATATTAAAACATTTCTACTGTATTTTAATCTATTTTTAGATTTTTAATGTTTTACTGAACGCTCTGAATTGTTGTCATGTTGCATAATCATGTTTCATGTTTCATGTGAAGCACTGTGTTGTTGACATGAGATCTACTACAAACGTACAGTACTGCACAATAAGTACTTAAAAATAAGAGTAATACTGTGTTTGTCTCCAGAGGGGCTTCCGGTTCCGTTATGAGTGCGAGGGCCCGTCCCACGGGGGGCTCCCAGGGGCCTCCAGCGAGAAGAACCGGAGAACGTACCCGACCGTGAAGGTACCGGCAGAACTACTCTGTTCATAGAGAGTACACATGTGTACTGTTCATAGGGAGTACACATGTGTACTGTTCATAGAGAGTACACATGTGTACTGTTCATAGAGAGTACACATGTGTACTGTTCATAGAGAGTACACATGTGTACTGTTCATAGGGAGTACACATGTGTACTGTTAGTACCTCTCTTGCAGTAACACAGTATTATAACAGTGTGTACTAGTACCTCTCCTGCAGTACAATACCAGTGTGTACTAGTACCTCTCAGTGAGTACTAGTGCCTCTCAGTGTACTACTTTCTCAGTGTACTAGTCTCTCAGTGTACTAGTACCTCTCAGTGAGTACTAACCCTGTCCCCTCAGGTCAGTAACTACGTGGGTCACGCCCGGGTGGAGGTCCAGCTGGTGTCCCACTCGGACCCCCCCCGGGTCCACGCCCACAGCCTGGTGGGGCGCCACTGCACCGAGAGCGGCACCTGTACGCTTGACATCGGGCCCAACGACCTCACCGCCTCGTCAGTAGCCAATCACGCGTCTGCATCCTCGCCCTGACACTTAAACACAACACAGCTGTATTTGTATACGTTCAGGTTCCAAATCAGGAAACATTTGTATAATATTAATATACTTGAACATGTAAATATGTATTTAAATGAAATCAAACTGTAAAAAAAAATTATATAAAGGATTTTGGACAGTTGAGAAGATACACAGATAATATATATATATATATATATATATATATATATATATATATATATATATATATATAATAAGATTTGTGTGAAATTAGATATATTTTACTGTTGTAAAATAGGTAAATATTCTGATGGTCGGCGATGTCACTTCCTGTAGGTTCAGTAACCTGGGGATCCTCCATGTGACCAAGAAAGGTGTGGTGGAGGTTCTGAGCCGGAGGCTGAGGGACGAGAGGAAGAGACAGAAAGGAGCTCACTATCACCTCACAGGTAGACTCACTATCACCTCACAGGTAGACTCACTATCACCTCACAGGTAGACTCACCTGGTGACTCACTATCACCTCACAGGTATAATTTGATGAGTTTTTGTTCTTGAAAATCAAAAACACAACAGAGACACATTTTAAAAGCCTCGACTTTCAGTCAAGATCGGTGGGTCGATCCCCGGCTCTGCTAGTCCATGTAGCCTGTAGCTGGGCCTACGATGTGTGAATGTTAGCTCTTCCTGATGGACAGGTGGTACCTTCATGGTAGCTCCTCCCATCAGTGTGTTAATGGGTGAATGATGTCATGTAGTGTTAAAGCGCTTTGAGTGGTCGGAAGACTGGAAAAGATCTGTAGTCCAGGTCCAGGTCCAGGATCAGGATCAGGTCCAGGATCAGGTCCAAGTCCAGGATCAGGTCCAGGTCCAGGTCCAGGATCAGGTCCAGGTCCAGGATCAGGATCAGGATCAGGTCCAGGATCAGGATCAGGTCCAGGATCAGGTCCAGATCCAGGTCCAGGATCAGGTCCAGGTCCAGGATCAGGATCCGGATCAGGTCCAGGTCCAGGATCAGGTCCAGGTCCAGGATCAGGATCAGGATCAGGTCCAGGTCCAGGTCCACTTACGCTCTGCTCTCCTCCAGATTCAGAGGAGGCCTCCCTGGTGAAGGAGGCCAAGGAGCTGGGCAAGGTGATGGACCTGAACATCGTCAGGCTGAGGTTCACCGCCTACCTCCAGGACAGCAACGGGGGCTTCACCCGGGGGCTGAAACCCGTCGTCTCCAACCCCATCTACGACAGCAGTGAGTCAGAGCCGACCGGTACCGCTGACCCGCTGACCCGAGGGAGTCACGCAGCAGAATAACGAGTCCCGTTTCCCTCGCAGAGTCCCCGAACGCCTCCAACCTGAAGATCTCTCGGATGGACAAGACGTGCGGGACGGTGCTCGGCGGAGACGAGATCTTCCTGCTGTGTGACAAGGTCCAGAAAGGTGAGGCCTTCGGTCTGAGTGTGAATCAGATGGATGGAGAGGTTGTTGTTGTTGGTGCCGAGTCCAGCTGGTGAGGACTGACTGTAGACTGCATGTTGTTGTTGCAGATGACATCGAGATCCGTTTCTACGAGGAGGACGAGGGAAGCTGGGAGGCATTCGGGGACTTCTCACCTACCGACGTCCACAAACAGGTAGAGTTATTAGGGTCCGAGCGACTGAGTCAGTCCTGAGAGGACCCAATTGTTTTATTATGCTTATTTCCCCTCTTTCTTCATGGAGTGAGCACCTTTTGATGTGTGTTGTACCTGAACATCATGTGTACCAAGACTACATACAGCTGGGAAATGGCCCAAAAAGTAACTTAGTGAAAATGCATGTTGTTATATTGTTGAAAACTAAATAAATAAAAAGTGAGGTAAACAACAATACAAACTTGTTTTTGTATGTCAGGATAAACTACTCTATCGTTTTTAAGCTAGCCGCCGTGCAGCAGAAGTACACTTCAGGGTAAATGTCCCTCAGACAGAAGGAGTTAATCGCTCTCCGTCTCCTCAGTACGCCATCGTGTTCAAAACGCCGCCCTATCACAGCGCAGAGATCGAGAGGCCCGTCACCGTCTTCCTGCAGCTGAAGAGGAAAAAGGCCGGCGACAGCAGCGACCCCAAACAGTTCACCTACATCCCGCAGGTCCAAGGTCAGCATGAACGCCCAGCTGGAACTAATGCACTTCCTGTGTGAGGTGACAGGAGGAGGCTTTGGGGTCGTCGCTCCTCACTGACTCACTTCTTAAAGTTTAGGAAAAACAAACATGTTTCAGGGTTTCACCTTCTACTCTTATCGCCTTAAATGTCAGCACTATGTGTCCGCTGCTCTTCTCATCCCCGACGCTCTCTTTCAGACAAAGAGGAGGTGCTGAGGAAGAAGCAGAAGCCACTGCCTCACTATGAGCCCTGGAGAGGAGGAGGAAGAGGAGGAGGAGGAGCAGGGGGGTTTGGAGGAGGAGCTGGAGGAGGAGGTAGGGGTTTCATTCCAAATACAAGAAGCTTCCTTTAGCTCTTTATGTTCTTCCTTTAGCCGTTTGGGTTCTTCCTTTAGCTCTTTGGGTTCTTCCTTTAGCTCTTTGGGTTCTTCCTTTAGCTCTTTGGGTTCTTCCTTTAGCCGTTTGGGTTCTTCCTTTAGCTCTTTGGGTTCTTCCTTTAGCTCTTTGGGTTCTTCCTTTAGCCGTTTGGGTTCTTCCTTTAGCTCTTTGGGTTCTTCCTTTAGCTCTTTGGGTTCTTCCTTTAGCTCTTTGGGTTCTTCCTTTAGCTCTTTGGGTTCTTCCTTTAGCCGTTTGGGTTCTTCCTTTAGCTCTTTGGGTTCTTCCTTTAGCTCTTTGGGTTCTTCCTTTAGCTCTTTGGGTTCTTCCTTTAGCCGTTTGGGTTCTTCCTTTAGCTCTTTGGGTTCTTCCTTTAGCCGTTTGGGTTCTTCCTTTAGCTCTTTGGGTTCTTCCTTTAGCCGTTTGGGTTCTTCCTTTAGCCGTTTGGGTTCTTCCTTTAGCTCTTTGGGTTCTTCCTTTAGCTCTTTGGGTTCTTCCTTTGGCCGTTTGGGTTCTTCCTTTAGCTCTTTGGGTTCTTCCTTTAGCTCTTTGGGTTCTTCCTTTAGCTCTTTGGGTTTTTCATTCAGCTCTTTGGGTTCTTCCTTCAGCTCTTTGGGTTCTTCATTCAGCTCTTTGGGTTCTTCCTTTAGCTCTTTGGGTTTTTCATTCAGCTCTTTGGGTTCTTCCTTCAGCTCTTTGGGTTCTTCATTCAGCTCTTTGGGTTCTTCATTCAGCTCTTTGGGTTCTTCCTTTAGCTCTTTGGGTTCTTCATTCAGCTCTTTGGGTTCTTTCTTTAGCTCTTTGGGTTCTTCCTTTAGCTCTTTGGGTTCTTCATTCAGCTCTTTGGGTTCTTCCTTTAGCTCTTTGGGTTCTTCATTCAGCTCTTTGGGTTCTTCCTTTAGCTCTTTGGGTTCTTCATTCAGCTCTTTGGGTTCTTCCTTCGGCAGGATTCCAGTTCAACCAGCAGATGAACGGAGGAGGAGGAGGAGGAGGAGTTTTCTTCACTGAAGGCTTCACAGGCTTCGTTGGAGGGGGAGGGACCCAGATGTCAGGCTCCACCCCTCAGACAGGGGTTACCCAGCAACAGGCAGGAGGGCCGAGTGGCTCGCCACTACAGCAGCAGCTGTTTCAGCTTGGTAACGACGTCCTGTTCCGATTCTTTGCAGACGACGTGCCGCTGTTTGTGTAAAAGGTCAAACTAATATGTAACCTCCTGGTTGTGTGTCTAGCCGCCGCCCTCCACAGCAGAGCCTCCCAGAGCGCCAGACAGACGGCCGCTGCCCTGCTGCAGTACTGCAGCACCGGGGACGCTCGGGTCCTTCTGGCGATCCAGAGACACCTCTGTGGCGTCCAGGACGGCAACGGAGACACGTGAGAGCTTTACTCAACGGTTTTACCTTCATGTCCTCCAGACTGAAGACAAAACATGGTTCAATTGATTCTTTTATCATTTCAAGAGTTCCTCACGGTTTGACCTGTTCTCCCATAGTCCTTTGCACCTGGCCATCATCCATCAGCAGACAGGTGTGATCCAGCAACTGATCCACACTCTGCTCAGCAGCCAGCAGCAAAACATCCTCAACACAGCTAACTACCTCCAGCAGGTAGATAACCCTTATGTTACTCTTCTAAACACAGCTAACTACCTCCAACAGGTAGATAACCCTTATGTTACTCTTCTAAACACAGCTAACTACCTCCAACAGGTAGATAACCCGTATGTTACTCTTCTAAACAAAGCTAACTACCTCCAACAGGTAGATAACCCTTATGTTACTCTTCTAAACAAAGCTAACTACCTCCAATAGGTAGTGGTGGTTTACTCCCAGACAACCTTTATGTCAACATGGTAATCTACCGTAACTAATTAAACTACCTTGACCAGGTAGCTCCGTCTCAGGTGACTTGCCAGCCCTCTGCTGTAAATGCCAGCGACCTCAGTCCCAGGTAACTAGTAGAACCATCCGGGTCACCTGCCCGCTAACCCTTCACCTGCTGTCATGTCGGCAGACTCCTCTCCACCTGGCGGTGATCACCCGGCAGGTGAAGGTGGTGGAGCTGCTGCTGAGTGCGGGGGCCGACCCCAGCCTGCTGGACAAAGACGGGCGCAGTCCGCTCCACCTGGCGGCGCTGGCCGGAGACATCGCCACGCTCCGCCCCCTGCTGGCTCACATGGGAGAACGCCACGCCCACCTGGTCAACACCCCTGACTTCCACGGTGAGAGAACGCTTAATAATACTACCTGTGGAATATTGATCAAGTACTGCAGTACTTTTTCTAGTTACAACAAATTACAATATGAACTGAATATTGATCTCGGACCCGTCTCGTCTCAGGTCTCCATCCTCTCCACCTGGCTGTGAGGAGGGATGGCGAGCGCTGCCTCCGCCTCCTGGTAGAGGGCGGAGCCAAAATCAACGCACCTGAGCAGAAGAGTGGAAACACCGCCCTCCACCTGGCCGTGAGGGAAAACCTGTTCAAGGTGTCCTGCACGCTCATCACAGAGGTACGACACACACACACACCTGTGCACCTGCAAACCTGTACACACACACACACCTGTGCACCTGCAAACCTGTACACACACACACACACACCTGTGCACCTGCACACACACACCTGACAATACACACCTGTACACCTGTATACACACACCTGTACACACACACCTGTATACACACACACCTGTGCGCCTGCACACACACCTGTAGACACACACCTGTACACACACACCTGTATACACACACCTGTATACACACACACCTGTGCGCCTGCACACACACACACACACCTGTAGACACACACCTGTGCACCTGCACACACCTGTACACACACACCTGTATACACACTTGTACACACACACACCTGTATACACACACACCTGTGCACCTGCACAGACACACCTGTGCACTTGCACACACCTGTACACACACACACCTGTATACACATCCCTGTACACACACACCTGTACACACACACCTGTATACACACACCTGTGCATCTGCACACACCTGTACACGCACACCTGTACACGCACACCTGTACACACACACCTGTATACACACACACACACACCTGTACACACACACACGCCTGTATACACACACACACACGCCTGTATACACACACACACACACCTGTATACACACACCTGTGCATCTGCACACACCTGTACACGCACACCTGTACACGCACACCTGTACACACACATCTGTATACACACACCTGTACACGCACACCTGTACACGCACACCTGTACACGCACACCTGTACACACACACACACACCTGTACACACACACACACGCCTGTATACACACACACACACCTGTATACACACACCTGTACACACACCTGTGCAGCTGCTCCTCGGTGACATCACAGTGTCCCTCTGTGTCCAGTTGAAGGCGGACGTCAACGCGAGCACCTTTGGGGGCAACGCTCCTCTCCACCTGGCGGCCAGTCTGGGCTCCCCGACCTTCTGCTCCATGCTCGTCGCTGCAGGTGAGACGCACCTTTCACCATCTGTTCATCTTCATCATCTGCTCATCTTCATCACGTCTCGCCTCCTCGTTTCATCAAACTATTAAAACATGAAGTCCAGCAAGTACAATCAAGTGTAGTTAAAGTATTCAAACTGTACTATCATATATTCCAACTAATACTTTGACATCATTAGCAGTAATACTAACAGTAGTATTAGTAGTATTACTGCGTTAGTATGAATCTGTAGAAGAACAAAGACACTAAAGGAAGCTTCTTCAGGTGCTGATAGAGACGTGGAGAACGACGAGCCGCTCTTCTTCAGCTCTTCAGACGAAGACGAAGAGCAGGAAGAAGACGAACCAATCAGAGAGCGGGAGGCCGGCTCGCAGCCAATCAACCCCCGCAAGAGACCTGCAGGAGGCCACACCCCTCTGGACCTGGCCAAGTGCCAAAAGGTATTCATTCCTTTCAAAATAAAAGCACAGGACACAATAACAGTCGGATAAACATAGAGACGACGATGACACTCACCTCCTCTCCTCGTCTCCTTTCCACACCTGTTTTCCTTTGCTCCTTTCCTTGCCCCGTCTCGCACCTCCCCTCCTTTCCTTGTCCTATCTCGTTTCCTCCCCTCCTTTCCTTGCCCCGTCTCGTCTCCTCCCCTCCTCTCCTTGCCCCGTCTCGTCTCCTCCCCTCCTCTCCTTGCCCCGTCTCGTCTCCTCCCCTCCTCAGGTGAGGAACCTGTTAAACAGCGGTCAGAGTCCTAAGTCGAGTCTTCGCGGCAGTAAGAGGAGGAAGCCGAGCAGTGAAGGTTCGTTGTTTATAGAAACTAAAGTAACAATGAGTAAATAATTAATATAAACTAGAACATTTCACAAGAAATTCCGATGCTGTGGCGACTACTGCTGTAAAATGTGGTAATATATATATATATATATATATATATATATATATATATATATATATATATATATATATATATATATATATATATATAACACATCTTACAACATCACCAGTAGTGAGATGTGTTGTTGAGGTTATTGAGGAGTCATTTCTGTATTTGTGATGGACTTGAGAGCAGCTACTGCTTCATAGACACAGGTCACTGGTTACCATGGTGATTGGGCAGACCAGATCTTAAGACTGGGAGTGGATCGTCTACAAACCATCTGTTTGTAGACGATCCACTCCTGTAAGCTTTGAGTAGTGGGAAGACTAGAAAAGATCTCTACAAGTACGGGTCCATTCTCCTCTGGACGCACGCAGATGTTCACGCGCTCACATAGACACACACAGTCAGCCATTTTGTCTAACCCAAGCTAACTTCATGCTAGCATTACATTCACTTCTCAACTTTTCAGTTGGTCGGTGTGTGTGTGTGTGTGTAGGTCTGTCTATGTATCTATAATAAGTGTGTGTGTGTGTGTGTCTGTCTATGTATCTAAATCAGAATGTGTGTGTGTGTCCTGATCAGCTCATGTGCAGCACCTGTGTCACTGAGTGGAACACTGATCATTAGAGGGAGGCTGGACTGGATTTAATGTAAACAACCTGTTCAGCTACTGAATTTGACAGAAAACCGTGACTCCGACCGCGAAAATATCAGAATCAGCACAAGACTTCTGAGAACGTTTCCGTGTCCTTAAATGTTTGTGGAGTTTAGAAATGAGAAGTAATGGTAGATCAGAAAGTTCCAATGGAGCAGTTGGATGGACTTCATGTCGCTTTCAGGGTTGCTGACAAAAAGGTTTGTTGGATTCCACGACACATGTGAACCTAGGGTTGCAAAATTCCGGGAATATTCAAAGTTGGAAACTTTCCACGGGAATTAACAGGAATTAACAGGAATAAACTGGACATTTTGGGGTAATTATCTGTATTTACCTTGTCATAAGCAGACATGCATGCAAACATTTATAGTACAACTTTTTAAAATGACATTTTGTGAGTAGAACTTTATTCTTTCATCGAACAACAAAAACATGAGCGTTGAATAAAAAAGGTGTATTCCCTATGATCACCACCCCCCAACCCACATTTTTTTCTCTCTGTCTGCAATACCGCTCTTGGCCTCTACGCAACTCGGCGCTCTAACGCCTGCCAGGCAAAAGGCTGAAACGTTCAGACGCAACACTGATGACAAAAACGTTCAGAAACAACAGAACGTGTTATGTTTACGTTTCTGGCAGACAATGTTCCCAACCAGCTGCATTCAGGGTCCGGCTGAGCTAGGCGTGCATAGTCTTGTTCTCAACTACATTTAAGTTCCCTGTTATATGCTTTTGCAAAAAAACCTAGGCACATTTTTTCTTTTCAAAATTCCCGAGCCAAAATTCCCATGGAAACTTTCCGGAAATTTACCGGAAAATGTCCACCCCTTTGCAACCCTATGTGAACCACAACAATATTTCCTATGTTTTGTCCAACAATCGTGTACGAAGAGTGAAGATTGTGGGACTGAAGGCAAAATATGTTTTCTGTTGCGCCTCTCTGGCAGTTGTCTCTGAACATTCTGTGCCATACACACCCATTATAAACGGTCCCAAAATGTTCCTCAACTTGAACAATAATTACATGAAAACGGTGCTAGCTATCAAAAAATGCCCAATTGGGCAAATAAACTCCAGACCTTTGGTAACGTTTAAAACTTTAAATAATTTCTCTACGTTAAAGTATGGCGAGTCACTATGGGCACAAAGATGAGTGTTTTTGTTGCTCTCTTCACGCCGGAACCACATTCAAGTGAATGGGACAATTTCACGCAGTTTTTCGCGTTTTTTGGGGAAACGGCCGGTCGAATCGCTTAGAAAAGTCACAGCACACGATTCCCCATCAGGACGCACGTTTTGATGTATTTTGACGCGTGTGCTGGTAACGCTGCCGGAGGAGATACTCGGCAAAGTTTTGTGAGACTATGATGATTATTATGATTAGTAATCACATGCTGCACAAGCCACACGGAATAAAGTGCGTGACGATGAGACCTCCTATGCAGAGCGGCAGGTGGACGAGAACGCGCCGCCCCGGCTGGACGAGGACACGCTGTCCCGGCTGGTGGAGCTGCTGAGCGTGGGCGACGTCCCCTGGAGGCGCCTGGCGGAGAAGCTGGGCATGATGACGCTGACGCCGCTGTACCGGGACAGCCCGGCGCCCTGCCAGCAGCTGCTGCAGCACTACCAGGTACAGGCCCCGCCCACACCCGCAGGAACACTCCCCGTCTCCCTCTCACCCGTCTCACCCGTCTCTCTGTCTCACCGTCTCCAGCTGGGCGGCGGTCCGGTTGAAGGTCTGGTTGAAGCTCTGCAGTCTCTCGGTCTGACAGAAGGAGTCCGACTGCTGAGAGACAACGAGCTCCGAGACGACAAACACAGCACAGGTAACACACACACACACACACACACACACACACACACACACACACACACACACACACCTCGTCCATGTTTTGTTTTTCCTTCTCTGTCCAATCAGACGCCACGGTCGACAGCGGCTTCGGCAGCCAGCCAATAGACGACGAGGAGCCGCCTGTGGCCAATCAGTGACGAGCTGGAGACCACATCTCATCCTGCAGGGACCAGGACTCTGTGCGGGGACCAGGACTCTGTGCGGGGACCAGGACTCTGTGCGGGGACCAGGACTCTGTGCGGGGACCAGGACTCTGTGCGGGGACCAGGACTCTGTGCGGGGACCAGGACTCTGTGGTGCAGTGGTTCTCAAAATGTTTTGGTCACGCCCCACTTTGGAGGAAGAACAATGTTCACGCCCCACCGCCCCAACAAAAGGCCCATCTCCGTGAGAAAGGCTCTTCTGCTGTTTTTGTTTTGGCAAAACCAGAATTTTGTCCGTCGCTCATGAGCAAGCGTAACCATTTCCATGAAGTACAGCATGTCTGTGTACGTTGTACTTGTGTACTATGTAAAGTTGTCATGTTCATGGAGAGGTCGTCCTGAAACCACAAGGTAGCGGTTCATCCTGTTCTCATAGTTCCATGTTGAAGTGTCCTTGATGAGACCTGAAGCTCCAGAGCTTCCCAGCAGCTCACTGCTCCTTCATGACTAAGGATGGGAAATAAAGAGACTAACTTCCCCACTGAGGGAATAATAAATGATTATAAAAATATATATATATATAAAAAAAAAAAAAATCTGCATTCCTCCCGCGCCCCACAGGATTTGAACCAGAGACATTTTACCGTTTACCAAGAAAGAAAAAGCCTTTTAAGGTTAAAAAAAAACAAAAACAAAAAACTTTGTTGCAAAAAAAATGAACTTTAAAATATTTGTTTTTGTTTGTTGATATTTTTCATAATAACTTATATTTTGTTTTTCGTGTCTTCATGCAATAGTTTATTGCTGCGGGTTCCGAGAGTTCTGAAATACTGAAATAGTTGTGATGAGCGTCTGAATTAAAGTGTGTTTACAAAGAGTGTGTAGTTTGTTGTGTTGTGTAGTTTGTTGTGTAGTTTGTTACCTCGAGCCGATCTGCTTCCTCAGAGGAAAGTAGTGGGATTTCCAATTTATCCGTCCGAACTTGAACGCAGCGTCGTTATCAGTTTCTCTGTTTAATTAATTTTAATTCATAAATTATTTTGTCTCTACGATGCCGAGAAGAAAAATGTTTTAAATGTTGTGAAAAACAACAATAAACAGAACTCTGTCAGTTTGTGACAAATACATGTTATGAAATGAAATGAAGAAAAACAAAGACGTCACTTTGGGACAATTTATAGATTTTAATTCTAAAGATATGATCTATTGAAGTTAAATAACATTTATTGATTATAATAAAACGTTTTTCTATTTTTGTTCCATTAATATAGATAATACAGTTTTTAGTAGAAGTATTACTATTTAATATATTTAACTATTTTTTATCATTTTCTGTTTCAGATCGTTTTGAATACAGAAACGATTAAAATGTTTTATTGAGTCCATCAGAGTCCATCAGAGTCTAGTAGAGTCCATTAGAGTCCAGTAGAGTCCATCAGAGTCCATCAGAGTCCATCAGTCTAGTAGAGTCCATCAGAGTCCATCAGAGTCCAGCAGTCCAGTAGAGTCCATCAGAGTCCATCAGAGTCCATCAGTCTAGTAGAGTCCATCAGAGTCCATCAGAGTCCAGCAGTCCAGTAGAGTCCATCAGAGTCCAGTAGAGTCCATCAGAGTCCATCAGAGTCCAGTATAGTCCATCAGAGTCCAGTAGAGTCCATCAGAGTCCATCAGTCTAGTAGAGTCCATCAGAGTCCATCAGAGTCCAGCAGTCCAGTAGAGTCCATCAGAGTCCAGTAGAGTCCATCAGAGTCCATCAGAGTCCAGTATAGTCCATCAGAGTCCAGTAGAGTCCATCAGTCCAGTAGAGTCCATTAGAGTCCAGTAGAGTCCATCAGAGTCCATCAGAGTCCAGTATAGTCCATCAGAGTCCAGTAGAGTCCATCAGAGTCCAGTAGAGTCCATCAGAGTCCACCAGAGTCCAGTAGAGTCCATCAGAGTCCAGTAGAGTCCAGTAGAGTCCATCAGAGTCCAGTAGAGTCCATCAGAGTCCATCAGAGTCCAGTAGAGTCCATCAGTGTCCAGTAGAGTCCATTAGAGTCCAGTAGAGTCCATCAGAGTCCATCAGAGTCCAGTAGAGTCCATCAGAGTCCAGTAGAGTCCATCAGAGTCCAGTAGAGTCCAGTAGAGTCCATCAGAGTCCATCAGAGTCCAGTAGAGTCCATCAGAGTCCATCAGAGTCCATCAGTCTAGTAGAGTCCATCAGAGTCCATCAGAGTCCAGCAGTCCAGTAGAGTCCATCAGAGTCCATCAGAGTCCAGCAGTCCAGTAGAGTCCATCAGAGTCCAGTAGAGTCCATCAGAGTCCATCAGAGTCCAGTATAGTCCATCAGAGTCCAGTAGAGTCCATCAGAGTCCATCAGTCTAGTAGAGTCCATCAGAGTCCATCAGAGTCCAGCAGTCCAGTAGAGTCCATCAGAGTCCAGTAGAGTCCATCAGAGTCCATCAGAGTCCAGTATAGTCCATCAGAGTCCAGTAGAGTCCATCAGTCCAGTAGAGTCCATTAGAGTCCAGTAGAGTCCATCAGAGTCCATCAGAGTCCAGTATAGTCCATCAGAGTCCAGTAGAGTCCATCAGAGTCCAGTAGAGTCCATCAGAGTCCACCAGAGTCCAGTAGAGTCCATCAGAGTCCAGTAGAGTCCAGTAGAGTCCATCAGAGTCCAGTAGAGTCCATCAGAGTCCATCAGAGTCCAGTAGAGTCCATCAGTGTCCAGTAGAGTCCATTAGAGTCCAGTAGAGTCCATCAGAGTCCATCAGAGTCCAGTAGAGTCCATCAGAGTCCAGTAGAGTCCATCAGAGTCCAGTAGAGTCCAGTAGAGTCCATCAGAGTCCATCAGAGTCCAGTAGAGTCCATCAGAGTCCATCAGAGTCCAGTAGAGTCCATCAGAGTCCATCAGAGTCCAGTAGAGTTCATCAGAGTCCATCAGAGTCCAGTAGAGTCCATCAGAGTCCAGTAGAGTCCAGTAGAGTCCATCAGAGTCCAGTAGAGTCCATCATAGTCCATCAGAGTCGAGTAGAGTCCAGTAGAGTCCATCAGAGTCCATCAGAGTCCAGTAGAGTCCATCAGAGTCCAGTAGAGTCCAGTAGAGTCCATCAGAGTCCAGTAGAATCCATCAGAGTCCAGTAGAGTCCATCAGAGTCCATCAGAGTCCAGTAGAGTCCAGTAGAGTCCATCAGAGTCCATCAGAGTCCATCAGAGTCCAGTAGAGTCCATCAGTGTCCGGTAGAGTCCATCAGAGTCCATCAGAGTCCAGTAGAGTCCATCAGAGTCCAGTAGAGTCCATCAGAGTCCATCAGAGTCCAGTAGAGTCCATCAGAGTCCAGTAGAGTCCATCAGAGTCCAGTAGAGTCCAGTAAAGTCCGTCTGTTTCTATTCATATAAAAGTGTTTTCGTGTGGTTTCTCCAAACAGGAACTAAAACACGACGCTGCCTCGTTAATAAAAAAAGACCCTGAGACCGTTTCTGTTTTCAAAATGTTTATTTTTTTATTTTTGCCTCTAAGCCTTCAAAATGATCCAAACATGAAGTTTGTGTTTCACTACGACCAAAAACCTGACAGGAAGTGGACAGTAAGGACAGGAAGTGGACAGGAAGGACAGGAAGTGGACAGGAAGTGGGCAAGAAGGACAGGAAGTGGACAGGAAGGACAGGAAGTGGACAAGTGGACAGGAAGTGGGCAAGAAGGACAGGAAGTGGACAGGAAGAACAGTAAGTGGGCAGGAAGGACAGGAAGTGGACAGGAAGTGGGCAAGAAGAACAGGAAGTAGACAGGAAGGACAGCTACCGATCAACTAAAACGTCCACAGAAACTAAAGTCAGAATAAACAAAGAGGCCTGGGGTTCGGTTTGGCTTCTCAGTGGACGGAGAGCGGCAAGCGGCCATGACGGCTCTGCACAGAGCGGCAAGCGGCCATGACGGCTCTGCACAGAGCGGCAAGCGGCCATGACGGCTCTGCACAGAGCGGCAAGCGGCCATGACGGCTCTGCACAGAGCGGCAAGCGGCTATGACGGCTCTGCACAGAGCGGCAAGCGGCCATGACGGCTCTGCACAGAGCGGCAAGCACGAGAGTCAGCCGGGTCTCAGAGGGAGGAGGGGGGTCGTTCTCAGCTCAGCCTCCAGCAGCTTTAGGGGAGGTTTGGACTCGGCCGAGAGGCCCGGTCCATCGGGACAGAACGAGATTTGGACGCTCTGTCGAGACGAAAGACTTCACTAGAACCGTCCCCGTGCCAATCGGTGGGAATCGAACCCCTGGCTGCGTCGTGGGGTCGAGGGGGAGGAGTCACAAGGGGGAGGAGTCACAAGGGGGAGGAGTCACAAGGGGGAGGAGTCACGAGGACGGCGACGACGGGCTGCGTGCACGCGAAGCGACGGCGGACGTTATGGACGTGGGTGGGTCCGCTGCAAGGCATTGTGGGCCGGCATCATCTCCTTTCCTCTTGGTTGAGGAAGAAGAAAGGAAGCTTTGAAGAGGCTCCGGTCCTAAGACGCGCTATGAGGACCTGAAGCTCCGCCCCCACCCGGACAGAGAGACTATTGGACTGCAGCCCGGGCAGAACGAGGGGTCGGTTCCTAACGAGCCTCCAGGTGGAGGAGGAGGAGGAGGAGAAGGAGGAGAAGGAGAAGAAGAAGAAGAAGAAGAAGAAGAAGAAGAAGAAGAACTCCATGCAGAGGTCCAATCAGAGCCGAGTATCCAGACAAAGCCCGATGTGCCTGTTCTGGGTCTGAACTTTGGTTCTACAGACCACATGAAGTCATGAATCCTCTCAGTACCTTTACATGTGTGGTTCTCTTGAGAACACATCTGGACCAAAGAGAACCAACAAAAGCTCCTCCCCTTCGTCTCAGCCGGACCAGACTAACTCCTGGAGGACCAGACTACCTCCTGGAAGACAACATATCCTCTGTCCCTTTCTGTCATGTATAAATACATCATACATACATGTATACATACATCATACATACATGTATAAATACATCATATATACATGTATACATACATCTTACATGTGCAATCAACTTCTTCAGCAATCGGCTCCTCTGCTGCCACCTGGTGACCGTTTCCTGTCATTACATCTGGTTTCCTGTGACCTCACAGGAAGTGAATCCAAGGTGACTGGATGTCTAAATATGGGCATGAATATGAATCAATAATAACCTTATAGTTTTTATGGACATTACCCAGAAGCCCTTCACCCCAACAAGACGGCTGCCGTTTAAACTTCAAGAGAAGAAGAAAACACAGCCGGACGGATTCAGATGGGATTCAGGACTAGACCTCTGAGCCGAGACCTGCAGGTCTGAAGGTCTGAGGGTCTGAGGGTCTACAGGTCTACAGGTCTACAGGTCTGAAGGTCTGAGGGTCTAAAGGGGCTACAGGTCTGAAGGTCTACAGGTCTACAGGTCTGAAGGTCTGAGGGTCTGAGGGTCTACAGGTCTACAGGTCTGAAGGTCTGAGGGTCTGAGAGTCTACAGGTCTACAGGTCTACAGGTCTGAAGGTCTACAGGTCTACAGGTCTGAAGGTCTACAGGTCTACAGGTCTGAAGGTCTACAGGTCTGAGGGTCTGAGGGTCTACAGGTCTTAAGGTCTTAAGGTCTACAGGTCTACAGGTCTGAATGTCTACAGGTCTGAATGTCTACAGGTCTGAATGTCTACAGGTCTGAATGTCTGAGGGTCTACAGGTCTGAAGGTCTACAGGTCTGAATGTCTGAGGGTCTACAGGTCTGAAGGTCTACAGGTCTGAAGGTCTACAGGTCTGAATGTCTGAGGGTCTACAGGTCTGAAGGTCTACATGTCTGCAGGTCTGAAGGTCTACAGGTCTACAGGTCTACAGGTCTACAGGTCTCATTGATCCCAGTCTCATTCATGAAACATCAGATCGATTACAGACTTGATGAACTAAGTAATTTCAAGAAAAGCGGTTTACAGACCATAATAATCATGTGAACGTCTGGAGGAGTTCTGACCCCTCCCCTCCCCTCGGTCACCACGGCAGCAGTCCCACGTGCACTGTCTGTCATATCTGGTCGGCATAGCAACCGGCTCCCAAGGTCAGCTTCTGATCAAAAGTACCGAGCTCCTTTAAGTTAACAAAATAAAAGTCTCCGACAGGAAATGAAGCTCTTACTCTGAAACGTCGATGTTTGGATGAGAAACAAAACCTCGTCGGCGTTTCCTGAACGTTTCAACTTGAGCGTCTCTTCTCCCGTGGACCTCGAACGCCTCACCTGAGCCAATCGGAGCGTGACTGAGGTTGAACAGAAAAGTTTAAAAGGAGGATGTCAGCCCGCTACCCATGATGCATCATGTCCACCTTCGTAGAAACCAGATCCGCGCCACCTCTACGCCGCCTCTTCCTGTTTCTGCAGCTCTGGCTGCTGGTCGTTCTTCTTCTTGCTTCCCTCTCTGGCGCCGCCGGCGGCCCTGGAGGACGAGGTGACCTTGAGGCTCTTGGAGGTCGCGGCCCCGCGGGGCTTGTCCTTGTGGGCCTCCAGCGGCAGCGTGGGGCTGGAGTGCGCCCTCTGCAGGCCGCCGTCGTCCAGCAGCCGCGACTCGAAGGCCGACAGGTCCTCGTCTCCGCTGGACAGCTTGGCCCGGAGCAGCATGGCGTACGTCCCGTACCGGGTTTTCTGGAGGCAGGAAGTGTCTCTCCGTGAACAACTTTATTAACAACAGCGTTCATGCACATTCTGACCAATGGATCCATGACTTTAAACCAAATGTCCATGACAAACATTTAGTGAAATCTGGGTGTAACCAGTAAAAAGTGAGTAAATGTAGTATTTAAACTAACAATGAGAACACAAAGCATACAGTAAACCTTAAATGACTCAAATGAATGAGACAATAGTTTGATTAAAAGAATAAACATCTATATAGATGCCTGTATGTATGCCTGCTTATATTCTGAGTCTTTCTTTTAAAAGCATATTCATTATTTCAAACTCAGCGTAAATGAACGTCATGAACACATGAATATAACACATTTACATGAACACATGACTTTTACTAAACTTTTATTTTTTTCAAGGACTTTTCCAGGCCTGTTAAAAACCATTTTAAAACTCCATGACCGTATGAACCCTATCCACGTGAAGAGACCACAGAGCCTTTGTTCTACAGAAACATCCCATAATACTACAGAGGCCGGTTTTATTTCTCATAAATACGAAAACATTATTATTATTATTAATGTTATTTAAGGTCTTTGGATAACCTTTATTCCCTGAACTCACATAAACCACATTCTTCTATTGTTTTTTGCTTTTATTGTGAAGGGACTTTGAATCTTGTGCTATAATCTATTTTTATTGTTTCACAATAATAAACGGCATGAAAGGAACTACAGAAAGTAAACAGCAGCTTTTATTTTGACTGATAGATACTGTGAGACTGTTGGAGGTACTTCTACACAGGTAGTGTATTAAAGTAAAAGACTCAATATCTGTTATATTCTTTACCTCAAAGTCACAGTAGTACGACAAGTAGAACATTAATAAAACACCATGAATTGTCAAAATAAAATCTGGAATGTACATAACGGCCAGGAAGAATATTAACGATACAGAATAAACTGCTGCTCTTAAATCTGACAAATTAAACTGATTAACTTGATTATTAACCACGCTCCATAATTACTGATATTTATAGTACTGAGATAATGACTAATAATAATAATAATACTTATAAGTTTCCATGTCATCAAAGTGTCTATAAGAATAATTCTGCAGTGACCCGTCAGGAGAAAACCTCCAGGTCTGAAAAGACTTTGAGAACTGTTTTCTGAAAGGTTCTTTGTGGACCCAGAGACGGTTCTTCATGCATCACTCCCCCTACGCCCCGTAATCTGAATGGAGCTGTGAAACATACCTCGAACTCCAGGTACTCCTGTCGGAGTTTCTGCTCCTCCAGCTCGCGACCTTTGACCTTCAGGTCCGGCGTGGAGGCCGTGAGGTCGGCCAGCTCGGAGGAGACCGCCCTGAACCGGTTCTCGTGGAATTTGACCTGCTCTTCCTGTCGGGGACAGAAATGATCATGAGCGCCGTGACTCTGTCCGAGGAGGATCCGGAAAGCTGCCGTGAAGCCGGACTGAGGTTCGTACCTGGGACAGCTTGGTGTTGGATCCCGGAAGAAGAGGACGGCTGAATCTCTTCTGGGAGCCGATCGCCGCCGGGAACGGGGGAGCAGAAAACATGGCCGCCACCACGTTGATGCGTGTGATCCACGACTGCATCTGTTCTGCATTGCTGCGAGACAGGGAGGACACCAAGGAGTGAACCCGGTTCTGGTTTCATAAAGAGCTGGTGTCTTTGTCCTGTGATCCTTCAGGGAACAGAGTCTCAGGGAACAGAGTCTCAAGGTACAGAGTCTCAAGGTAAACAGTCTCAGGGTAAAGAGTCTCAGGGTAAAGAGTCTCAGGGTACAGAGTCTCAAGGTAAAGAGTCTCAAGGGTACAGAGTCTCAGGGTACAGAGTCTCAAGGAACAGAGTCTCAAGGGTACAGAGTCTCAAGGGTACAGAGTCTCAAGGTAAAGAGTCTCAAGGGTACAGAGTCTCAAGGTACAGAGTCTCAGGGAACAGAGTCTCAAGGTACAGAGTCTCAAGGTACAGAGTCTCAGGGTACAGAGTCTCAAGGTACAGAGTCTCAGGGAACAGAGTCTCAAGGTACAGAGTCTCAAGGTACAGAGTCTCAGGGTACAGAGTCTCAGGGTACAGAGTCTCAGGGTACAGAGTCTCAAGGTACAGAGTCTCAGGGTACAGAGTCTCAGGGAACAGAGTCTCAAGGTACAGAGTCTCAAGGTACAGAGTCTCAGGGTACAGAGTCTCAAGGTACAGAGTCTCAGGGAACAGAGTCTCAAGGGTAAAGAGTCTCAAGGTACAGAGTCTCAGGGTACAGAGTCTCAAGGTAAAGAGTCTCAAGGGTACAGAGTCTCAGGGTACAGAGTCTCAAGGAACAGAGTCTCAAGGGTACAGAGTCTCAAGGGTACAGAGTCTCAAGGTAAAGAGTCTCAAGGGTACAGAGTCTCAAGGTACAGAGTCTCAGGGAACAGAGTCTCAAGGTACAGAGTCTCAAGGTACAGAGTCTCAGGGTACAGAGTCTCAAGGTACAGAGTCTCAGGGAACAGAGTCTCAAGGTAAAGAGTCTCAAGGGTAAAGAGTCTCAAGGTACAGAGTCTCAGGGAACAGAGTCTCAGGGTACACAGTCTCAGGGTACAGAGTCTCAGGGTACAGAGTCTCAGGGTACAGAGTCTCAGGGTACAGAGTCTCAAGGGTACACAGTCTCAAGGTACAGAGTCTCAAGGGTACAGAGTCTCAGGGTACACAGTCTCAGGGTACAGAGTCTCAGGGTACAGAGTCTCAGGGTACAGAGTCTCAAGGGTACACAGTCTCAAGGTACAGAGTCTCAGGGTACACAGTCTCAGGGTACAGAGTCTCAAGGTACAGAGTCTCAGGGTACAGAGTCTCAGGGTACAGAGTCTCAAGGTACAGAGTCTCAGGGTACAGAGTCTACAGTGACAGACAGACAGACAGAGTGACAGACAGACAGAGTGACAGACAGACAGAGTGACAGACAGACAGAGTGACAGACAGACAGACAGAACGACAGACAGACTCACGGCGCCTGCAGCAGGAAGACTCTCCAGTCGGCCGTCCTCAGGTAGAAGACGTTGGGTCTCTTGCTGTAATCGGCTGCTCTCATGGCCAGAGAGTGGTGGATGGAGACGGCGTTCTTCACGTCCTCCTCCGACAGCTCGCGCTCCGCACGGAACTCATCCTGTCAGCCAATCACAGAGCAGCGTGACATCAGTGAGCCAATCACAGTGCAGCGTGACATCAGTCAGCCAATCACAGAGCAGCGTGAGCCAATCACGTTCAAACCTGCTCCAACACACAACTTAAACTAAGTCCAAGAAAGCACTGTTTATTTTTACATTTTAGTTCGTTATATTACAGTACAGTTCCTACACAGTATGTTTCTTTATGTTTTGTGGAATAAAAAACATATTAAACACAACAATTATTAAGTTATTATATGTAGAGATAAAGAAAATAAACTGTCATGATGTAAAAAGGAACTTCTCATGCTGGGAATAAAATGACTTCAATGATGATGTCAGATTTAAACTACTTCACACAAAGAGGTACACACAAGTAATACATAATGACGTCACTTCTGTTTGACCCACATCGTCTGTCCTCTTCTCACAGATTCAATCTGGGACGAAGAGAGTTAAAAATAGACAGAGTGGAGAGACTGGCCTGGAGGAAACACAAGGGCTGCTGGGAAACAGAGTTCAGGTGTTTACCTTATGCAGGTAGAGCACCAGACCCTTCAGCATCGCGGAGAAAGACTTCCAGCCACGCTTTCCCCGTGGAGCTGGAACAATGCATCATGGGATATCAGACACCACAGAGCAGGAGGAACAATGCATCATGGGATATCAGACATCACAGATCAGGAGGAACGATGCATCATGGGATATCAGACATCACAGATCAGGAGGAACAATGCATTATGGGACATCAGACATCACAGAGCAGAGATGTGGCTTTAAATGTTTTCATCCAACCTTTACCACCAAATAGAGACTGAATGAAGTCAAGAAAAACATCAGCTAAAATATATATAATATATATATATATTACAATATATATATATATATATATATAAAATATATATTACAATATATATATATATTACATATATAAAATATATATTATACATATAATGTATTTATTTAATATAATAAATATATTATATAAAATATATATTATAGGGACTTAATAAATCCAGTAAAAAAATCTTGAGCCGCAGAAACGTCAGCTGTAATTTATATATTATATATATATATATATATATATATATATATATATATATATATATATATATATAAATATATATTACAATATATACTATAGATACATATATTTATACAATACATCTAAATATAAAAATATATAATATACACATATATATTACAATATATTTAATATATAAAATATGTATTATAGATATTATATATATATATAGACTTAGGAGAAGAAGAAGAAGAAGAAGAAGAAGAAGAAGAAGAAGAGTCAGTAGACCTACTCCTCCTCCCGTCGGGGTCTGCGTGGACTTTGCGGATCAGGAAGCCGGTCTTGTACAGCTCTCCGTCGGCCTGCTGGGCGACGCCCACCAGCGGGTTTCCTCCAATGAGCCGCCTCATGGTGTGGGAGGCGGAGTCTGTCCGGACCTCCACCAGCTCCGACATGGACTTCCTCAGGTCCTCCTCATCGCTGAGAACAACAACAACATCATCATCATCATCATCATCATCATCATCATCACCACCACCACCACCACCACCACCACTCAGGACTATTCTCATCTTCAGCATCCATTCAGTATCCATCCATCCATCATCATCCTCTTATCCGGGTCTGGTCTCGGTGGCGGCAGGTCCATCAGACCCAGACTTCTCTCTCACAGCAACATGTCCAGATCATTCTGGGATCCTGAGGCGTTCCAGTCAGAGAGATAATCCTCCAGCGAGTCCTGGGTCTTCCTCTGGGTCTCCTCCAGTTGGACGTGTCCTAAAACCTCTAATGGAGGAATCCTGATGAGATGCTGAACCCCTCAGCTGACTCCTTTAACACGAAGGAGCACAGCCTCAACTCCAAGCTCCTCCTGATGTCTGACTCCTTACTCTATCTCTAAGGCTGAGCCCTACAGAGGAAACTCATCTCCTTACTCTATCTTTAAGGCAGAGCCTGGTCACCCTACAGCGGTCTGAGGAGGCAAACAGGACCACATCATCTGCAAACAGCAGAGAGGCGATCCCGAGACTCCCGGCTGCATCTAGATATCCTGTCCATGAAGGTCAGGAACAGGACCGGTGATGAAGGGCAGCCTGGTGGAGGCCAACACCCACCGGGAACGTGTCTGACCTATTACTGAGGATAAGAACACAGCTCCTACTGCAGTACAGAGACCGGATGGCCCGTGCCAATTGGTCTGGCACCCCATACTCCCGCAGCACCCCCCACAAAAAAGCCTGAGGGACCCGGTCGAAAGCCTTCTCCAAGTCTACAAAGCACATGTAGACTGGTTGGGCGAACTCCCAGGACCCTCCAGTAGTCTTTGAGGGTAAAGACCTGGTCCACTGGTCCACGACCGGGACGGCATTCACACTGCTCGTCTTGAATCTGAGGTTCCACAAACGGTCTGAGCCTCCTCTCAGCACCCTAGAGCCTCCTCTCAGCACCCTGGAGCCTCTTTCCAGCACCTTGGCATAAGCTTTCCCCGGGAGGTCGATCAGGTCCCCCTTCTTGAAGATGAACCAGCCCCCCGGTCATCAGTCCATGTTCCCGACCCCTATGCGACATTGAAGAGCCAAGACAGCCCAACAACGTCCAGCGCCTTCAGCATCTCAGGGTCTCATCCCCCCGGTGCCACCAAGGAGCTTTGACTACCTTAGTGGCCTCCAGCAGGGATATGGGTGAGACCCCCAAGTCTTCAGGCGCTGCCCCCTCTCCAGGAGACATGTTGACCGGGTTTAGGAGTTCCTCAAAGTGCTCTTTCCACCACCCGACGATGTCCCCAGTCAGGGTCAGCAGGGCCCTTCTTTCCCTTCCTGAGCCGTCGGATGGTTTCCCAGAACCTCCTTGAGGAACAGGAAGTCCTTCTCGATGGCCTCCCTGAACTCCTCCATGCCCGAGTGCTAGCATCACAGTTGCAGCCCTTCTGGCCTGCTGGTACCCGTCAGCTGCTTCAGGAGACCTCTGGTCCCACCAGGCCCAAAGGCCTCCTTCAGCTGGACGGCTTCCCTCACCCCCAGTGTTCACCACCGGGTTCTTTGGTTGCCACCACGACACCGATGACCTTCTGACCACAGCTCCTAGCGGCCGCAACACAATAGAGGCTTTGAACACGGTCCACTAGGACTCCATGTCCAACCTCAGGAGGTGTGAGAAGCTCTTCTGGAGGTGGGAGTTGAAGACCTCCAGACAGGATCCTCCTCCAGACGTTCCCAGATCTCCCACTACACGTTTGTCTTTCCAGGTCTTTCCATCCGGCTCCATCTGATCCAACTCCCCACTAGCTGGTGATCAGCTGACAGCTCTGCTCCTCTCTTCACCCGAGTGTCCAAGACATACGGCCGCAGATCAGATGATACGATTAAAAAGTCCATCATTGATCTCTGGCCTCAGGTGTTCTGGTACCAG